>NW_027223343.1:3383062-3529296 GCF_030449975.1 Polyergus mexicanus
AAGCAGTGGTATCAACGCAGAGTACTAAAACAAACACATTGCGCCAAAATTAGAGATCAGTTTCCAGGATCTATATAAAACACGATGTGTATGCTCGATCGATATAAAATTAATTTTCTTGTATATTACTCCGACAATATAAAATTACACGTCTCGAGTGCCTTCCACTTGGACCAAAGTATTTTCCATGGAATTGTCGGGATCTGATGAAATCGCGGGCGTTGTCTCGCGCCAATATGCGCGAACTTGCTTATTCTATTTCCACGTTGACCACACCTGTTTTTAGCTTTATTTTCGGGTGCTTTGAGCTCTCCCGAACATACGAAGAACATATATTCCAACGATAATGTAACGCTGAGGTCACGAAATGAGTGAGAGAAAGAGAGAGAGAGAGATCAATCTGTTATTCACCTCTGTTATTTTCCGAAATTATTAATTCAGATGTTCAAAATATTAAGAAATATTCGAAGAAAAAAAGAGAGAGAGAGAGAGAGAGAGAGAGAGAGTATATAAAATGTACGAGAAATATTTTTTTCTGAGTTTTTTTAAGATTTTTCAGCCATTTCTTTTTAGCCATTTTTTGTGCGGAATTATATTGTCAACTCAAAGTTGTATCGCACATGTATTATATAAACATGCATATAAAATGTATTATGTGTACGATACATTTGGTATTTAATGAGATCGTAATGTGATGAGACGGCAATAATAGCTTCTTCCATTAATGCCATCGATTCATTTCCTTGCCGTGAGTTTTTATCAATACGAAAACTCACGTCAGATTTAAAAAGCTTTACCTTTACACATTTTTCACGTATAGGGTATCCCAGGTCAGGTCAACGAAACTTCAGGAAATTAAATTTGGAACAAAAAAGTTCCGATAGATCCGGAAATGCTTCGTTAAAAAGTTATAGCTAATAAATTCTCTGTAAATAATTAGTTATGATCAAAATATAAGAACATTTTTGCGTTTGCGTTTGCAATGACTTGAACTACGAATGCAGTTCAGTGATCTTACACAAGGATTATCGGAAAGGTATTTTTTCTATTTCAAGTTTCTGCTTTTTTCTTGTTTAGAGAGTTTATTTTCTTCTAAACGCTTTATCGGATTGAAAAGTAAAATTAGTTAATATATAATTAAAATTGATAAGTAATTTAGTTTGTTATTTAATTACCCATCAGATTTATTTTATTACTTTTTTCAATTGAATGAAGGATTTCGAAATTAATTTTAAAAATTATCAATATAACGTGATTCTTCGATGTTTATTAGCTATAACTTTTTAACGAGGTATTTTCAAATCTATGTTTATAGGAATTGCTTTGTTCCAAATTCAATTTCCCATAAGACCCTGAAGTTTCATTCACCTGACTTGGAACACCCTGTATATAGTATATAATATCTTTTTATATATTATTTATTTATTTATTCATTCCTATTTATATATTAATTTTCTATACGATTTCTATTCTTTTTCAAATGATGTTGAAATATTTTCTCGATTTTATTATTGTACCCTGACTCATTTGCAAGATCATTTTCGATACTCGCCGTCTTGGACAGATTACAGAGCGCTAGTGGCGGGATTACACTTGGACAGTGGAGAAGAACGAATTGATACGAGTGGTCGAGCCTGTTGCTAGTCCATATACGGATCAGAATGCTAAAATGAATTACCCGAGTCGATACGAGACCCGCCTTCAAAGACACTGGATCAACTGGTCCCATTGAAAGGAAGCCATTTCTCGTTCTGGCTCGCTCCCTCGGTCTTCTGTTCTTTTTTTTTTTTTTTTTTTACGCGTTCATTCATCACATACGTTAGGTGAGGCCGAATACATCGTCTCTCTTTCATTCTCTCTTCAAGACCTGAAGAGATTTTGTGATTGAATGAAACATATTTGTTAAATTAATGCGACATTAAGAAGTTTAAGCGATAACTTTCTCTTTCTTTACGTTAAATTCGAACAGACATTTAATTTCTTCCTCCACGATTTTTTAACTTCGCGCCAACGTATCTTTCTCTTGATCTTCTCCATCGCGTACGTACATCTCGAAATAAGTTACTTCTCTCACTGGACAGGCAAACCCGAGCACTGAGATATAACACACAATTTTCCTTATCCGCGATGCGACGCTCGCGAATTTTTATCTCTTACAATTAGATTTATGATACAATAAGTTTCGACGATCGGTCGAACAAACGAGCGAGCAATATCCCTCGATTGGTTTCGAGAATTTTGTAAACGGCATTTATTTAAGTCCGAGCATTACTCTACGTCTCGTAAGCCGAAGGACGCAAAGTGAGAGGGAGAGGAAAGGGAGGAAAAGAGTGAATCATAAACTGTAGATTGCCTCGATTTCCTGTGCCGCACGATCGAGAAATCGGCGCGGTAAATCGCCCATAATTCCACCCACGTGTCTATGTCGCATCGAGCAATTCATCAAACCAATCCGGTACTTACGTCTCGTCCAACGACCAGTTGGCGGTTAAGATAAGCGTACGAGACGAGCCGATATATGAATACCTACGTTATGTGCCGGCGCATATAAGCGGCCCTTACTCCTTATAAAGACGCGCCTTCGAGCGAAGAGTAACGACCGTACGGACGGATCGAGATTCGATATAAAATCGAGCCTGCGATCGCCAGGGTATTTATGCCCTATGTTTCGCGTGGTATATCTTCGCTGTCGCGCGAGAAGAAATATCACAATGATCTTCCCCGTCGTATCTCGAGAGCGCAATTTACGTAGGGATTCTGAGTATTGGGAGAGAAAAAAGTATAGAAAAATCTACAAGAGTATTATAGCTTGTTATTATAGATCTTTTGCTAAATTATTCTGTCTCATAAAAAAATATATATATATATGCCTTAAAAAATAAAAATAAAAAATAATTTTATATATATATTTATATATGCCCTAAAAAAAGAAATAAAAAATAATTTTATATAAAACAGATACTTATATATATATTATATATATATATATATATATATAAAGAATTTCAAGTATTCGTTTTTTATATAAAATACGAATGGAAGAGATGGAAGAGAGTTAGTAAACGCGATCAACTGATTGCGAGCTACGATAGATCGTGTCGAACCTTTTTAAAAATCGGCCCATTGTTCTCGCCGAATATATCGTAGAACGGGATAGGATAAAGTCGAAGAGAAAGAGAGAGAGAGAGAGAGGTACGCGCCATACAGTCACGTTTGCGAGAAGCGGTCACGTGAATGAGAAGCTCCCATTCATACGAGCTCCCTTCAACTTACGCCTCGGCGCCATCTACCGGGGATGCCCGAGCGACAAGGAACTATGCGCGCGCGCAGTCACGTGCACGCACTCACGCATATGATGCACACTATCGTATCGTCGTATCCAAGTGCCGCCGCAACGTGATCACCATTGTCGATCGTCGCAAGGATGCGGACGCTACCGCGTTTTATTCTCCATCTTTTTTGCACTTCTCGTCGCGTCGATCGGCCACGATACTAGACGCGCGTATTTCCAGGAACTGCGCGCACGCGACTGCCCTCATTCATCCGCTTCGCGAATCCAGAAAGCGCGTTCATCAAGCTACTTGTTGGTTATGAATTAATATACGTTGCGTTGTAATAAATATTTCAATATTTCTTACACAATCGGAACATTCATGTCTTCTTGTGAAAAATATGCCGATTAAAATTTTTGTGTTAAATATTTGACACATTCATGTGTGAATTTAACTAATTTAACATATTGCTCTGTCGTGTTAATCGAACTCGAATGTTAAATTATTAAAACAACTGAAAAAATTGTAAAAATAACACTGTATTAAAATTTACAGACAAAAATATTGATTTTACACAAAATTTATTTCAAATTACTATGAAGTTTGCATTCATTTCATGTTGAAATATTAACATAGTATCAGTCTCATCATTTAACATATCCATATTATGCTAAATTAACACAAAGCTTTATGTGCATTGTTTGCGATGACATGCGATATATGTATGAAATATACAGGATACGGAAAAAATACCCTAAAATATCTTAAGAATAGATTTTGGAGGAAAATGTTAAAAACAAAAGTTTTTGGATATCGAAAGAGCTATCTGACTGCTTAACTAGATTTTGGGTCCGGGGTCTAGTTTGGGCCCAGTAAAGCTCAAATCGATTTTTCCAAGTAGGTACCCGTAATTTTTATCGCGGATTTAGATTCAGAAACACGTTTTTACATCTGACACAACCGACAAAGATTTGGGTCCGAGACTTCTTTTTGACCCAATGTGGACCTTGCACTTCAAAATCTAATTTGCCTTATTTTAAGCATAAAATCATCCTGGACATCGACATGTGACAAAAAATAGAAATTTTTATCAAAGAACTTGATTTGGGCCTCATTGGGCTCAAAAGGGGTCCTCGGGCCCAAATATTTGTCGGCTATATCAGATGTAAAAACGTGTCCTGAGCCTAAATCGGCGATAAAAAATATTTGAAAAAAATCGGCTTGGGGCTTATTGGGCCCAAACTAAACCCCGGGCCCAAAATCTAGTTGACCAATCAGATAACTTTTTCGATACCCAAAATTTTTTTATATTTAACATTTCTCTCCAAAACCTATTCCCCTCAAGATATTTTAGAGTCTCGGTATTTTTTTCGCATCCTATACATATATGTTAAATTTGTGCCAAATTTTCCAACTGTATAAATACTTGCTCTGTATAAATACTTACTACACTTACTCTGTATAAAGATTTTCACAGTGAAAGTTTTAACTTAATTTCTTCTCTTTTTCTCTCTCCTTATTTCCTGGGACGTCCAAAAATTATCTCAAATGTGCAAATAATTCTGAATATTATGCTATCGCAATAGATGAACACCTATATTTGGTGTCATAAATATAAATTTATATCAATCTTGTTTTATTTTCTACCTAACCTGACCAATTGATGTCTCTCATTTATTGAGTTTAAAATATTAAGGTAACATTATTGCAAAATAAATAATTTTATGAGATATTTCATAGTTTATGTACTTTATGTAAAATTATGTCAAAGTAAAGTAATAAAATATAGTTTAAAATATCTCATAAACTATTAAACTTTTGGCCATCGTGCCCTTATAACTTTTTATGCAGAATATTGCAAGGAATCGATTCACGTAAAAAAATTGGGGCGTTTTCATTTAAAAAAACAAGATTGACATTGAAATCTCCGAAGCGCCTCCACCCAAGGTCAAACTAATGGCACCATCTTATGATCTCCTTAGAACCGAACAACTTTTGTCTGAAACATTTCTTTCTATCTTGCTTTATTTTTTAAATATTTAAGTGTCTCAATATAAATGCCCCACCCTGTATATATGATTACTACGATATTCTAGAAAAAGGAGCTAGTGGAGAATAATGCATAAATAAGATATATTTACACACATGCCAAATATATATACCATATTTGATAATAATATCATATATTATTAATGATGATACAATCTTAAAATTTTCTTAAAATAATAAATCATATAATATTAATATTAGTTTATATACTGGCAATTATAATACATTCAATAAAAAAAAAACACTGAAACTAACGATTAGCCAGAAAAATAAAAAGTCTCGTTCATTGACGATGGATCTTTTATTGTAATCCCATCAAGCGTGACATAAGTTTAAGATCGCCAAAAAATTACAAATATTGCAAGAAGTTAACCAGAAAGGAAGAACATTTGAACCGAGAACGATAAAAAAAATAGCCGTTCGTGGGAAGAACAGCGTCAGCCAAGCGGCAAATAAAACTATGTGTTTTGCTCATCGTTGCTACACTTCATCTCTCAGCACAAATTTACTATTATTAATATTATTATTAACAAGTTTACTATATTATTAAATGTATCGAAAATCATTTTTAATTGTATTACTTGTAAGAAATATCTGCATAATTAACACTAAAACACTATGAAATCTATCTTAAAAAAATTGATTAATCTATTGCCGTTTATACATGATTTTATAATCAAATATAAATTCTTTGACGATTAGAGATTATTTTGTAATTCGTGAAATATATAACCGAGAACGCAGAAACGCGACGAGAAATGAAAAACACGACAAACTCGTTATGCGACTTGTTATTTACGTATCTCGAAATGCGCAGCTTATGATTCGCGTCGTAATTAAGTACGCACTTTGTACGCGTGCTTCCATAGGTGCTACAGTTCATAAATTAACAGGTTCGCTCGCACGATCGCACAGGCGATCTGATATAACAGCACCAATTATTCCGCAGCTGTTCCTCTGTCTTGCTTTTGAAACACTGTACTTTCTAAAACGATCAATATTCGTCCATGAGAATCGTACAATTTACAGATTATTCCGCGCACATTACATTGCACCTTCTCGTTAACTCATATTTATTCGCGGAACACCTAAATTGATTGCAAGGATCATTCGACGTAAAGTTTCATATGCCTTTAAATAGAAGATAAATATGGAAGATTCAGCGACACGCAGAGGCATTTTTTCTTTTATAAAATTCATATTTTTTATATCATTATTTTATCATAAAAATAGGAACAGATATCATCTGTATTATTTCTGAACTTATAGTACATATATCAAGAAAGTTCGTGTGATTTTGATTGAAATATATATATTAATTTATATATATATATATATATATATACTCGTATATATAATTTATATACTGTTATTAATTATATTAATTTTATTAATTATATTAATTTCGTGTGATTTTGGTTGAGATATATATTAATTTATATATATAATTTATATACTATTATTAATTACATTAATTTATATGTATATAATTTATATACTATTTGGTTATAAAAATTTATTATATATATATATATAATAAATTTTTATGATCTTATAATTAATAGTGTGCTTATTAAGAATATGTATTTGATCGATCAATGCAGATTAATAACACGAGTTCTTTAAATTAATATGTCCTTACTTCACAAAACGTTAAAAAATATATATTCAAATAATAATAAATTAAAATATATCTTATATTAAAATTTTAAAATATTATAAGTTTTAATATATAAGATATATTTTAATTTATTATTATTATTTATATTGAGATTTAAATTTTCTAATGTAATAAGTTAACAAATGTAAACAAAATTAATGGATGTAAATTGGAAGTCATCTTAAGCTGAAAGACAAGGATTAATAAATACAATACAATATAAAATATATATATATATATATCAATTTATCTGATATTATGCAAAACTATTTTTAGTGCAATGTACATAGCATAATATAATACAATGACTTTCCGTCATTCAAGTATTTTCGTCCATTAAGAAGTCAGGCAACGTCAAATAAACACTTTGCACCTCATTATACCGACATCCACGTGTCATTTTGATCGTCGTAAATTTCCTGGGATTGCGATATCGTGTCATTCGTATTTATACAATCTTTAGGGGACCGTCTACGCATCGTAGGACAGAATCGAAACCGGCAATTAGGGCGCAACAATTTAAAGAGCCTCGTTGCTCTCTCAGATACTTACGCACGCGTGCGCGAGACTATAATCAATTCTCATTTATGCGCACGCTTTAACGTGTGCGCTCGTTCGAGAGGGACCATCGTTTTTAAGAAAGTTATCATAAATTATCCCGGATCTCGGATGTGTCTTATATGTCCCGTAAGTCGTAACTTTTTCCTTCCACGAACGAATCACGCTTTCGAGAAACATAGAGCGATAAATAAACATGCGATGATAATCGACCACCCACGCGTAAAGATTAAAGCATATTCACATTAATTTGTGAAAGATTCACACGCACATATACATATATGCGTTATTATTGTGTCAAGAGAAGAGATACCCGCACAATATCTGTCTTGAATTATATCTTAATAACTGTTAAATCTTGAATTGCGTTAAAAATTGAAATTTAATTAAAAACATGCCCTAAAAATTTGGACAAAGATAAAAATTGAAGAGAGGAAAAAAGACTTGAGAGATGAATGTAGTTTTCGTATCTCCAATAGCTATATATACATACATTGGCTATGATTTTAGCCACGCGATAAAAAAAAATGAGATAATTATCAAAGGAATCTAAGGATATTTTAATGCCTTGCAAAATGTTAATATTCTATGACATTCTACAAAATCGCACAAATTACGATAAATAAAGATTGAAGAAAAAAAGGAACATTATACACAATATCATAAGACATTGAACTGTCAACTGCAGCTGTAGACCGCACTCATTGTGTAACTCCGATCTTTACAATCTTCAATCGTAATACGATTTTCATTTCAATCTTTAATTGCATAATCGGACACAAGGCTTACGATCATCGTTACGTATACGTATACCGTTGGAAAATTTGTGTTTGCTTTGTGTTAAAAAATATACCAATTAAAATTTTTGTTTAAATATTTGACACATTCATATGTTAATTTAATATTTCGCTATTGTGTTAATTAAATGTTAAATTATTGAAACAAAATGTAGCTAAAACAAAATATAAAAATAACGCAATGTGCACATATCTTTACCTTTATACAATAGATATGTTCCGTATTATTAGCGACAGGATTTATCTATTAAAATTTACAGAAAAAAAAATATTGATTTTATTCTACAATAAGAGTGATCATCAATAACGTTTTACAAGTTAATTTTAAAATATGTTTCTTTGCACTACTTTTTACGTTTGCATTTGTAATGTTTGCGCTACGAATGTTGTTTACACAAGGATCATCGAAAGATTGTTTTTTCAAGTTTCTGCTTTTTTCGTTGTTTCGAGCTCATTTCCTTTTGAACGCCTTACCAGAATTAAATGAAATTGATGCAATTTATTTTGTTGTTTAATTACCCATCAGATTTATTTCGTTACTTTTTTCAAATGAATGAAGGGTTCTAAAATTATTTTTCAAAAATCATCAAAAGAACGTGATTTTTCGAAGTTTATTTGCTATCTTTAACGCGTTACCGGACCTATGTTTATAGAAGATAGTTTTTTTTTTGTTCCAAATTGAATTTCCTATAAGACCCTGAAATTTCATTGATCTGGAATACCCTATATATTTAGATACCAATAAAAATAATTAATATTATTTTTGTTCCACAAATTAATTAAAAAAATAAAAGGCAATAATAAGAAATGCGATGTTGATTCTACAGAAAATTTAATTCAAATTACTACAAAGTTTGTATTCATTTTGTATTAAAATATTAATACAATATTAGCGTCACCATTTATAACATATCCATATTATGTTAAATTAACACAAAGCTTTATGTGCATTGTTTGCGATGACATGCGATATATGTATGAAATATACAGGATACGGAAAAATACCCTAAAATATCTTAAGAATAGATTTTGGAGGAAAATGTTAAAAACAAAAGTTTTTGGATATCGAAAGAGCTATCTGACTGGTCAACTAGATTTTGAATACGGGATCTAGTTTGGGCCCAGTAAAGCTCAAATCGATTTTTTCAAGTAGGTACCCGTAATTTTTATAGCGGATTTATTGTTAGATTCAGAAACACGTTTTTACATCTGACATAACAGACAAAGATTTGGGTCCGAGACTCCTTTTTGACCCAATGTGGACCTTGCGCTCCAAAATCTAATTTGCCTTATTTTAAGCAGAAAATCATCCTGGACATCGACATGTGACAAAAAATAGAAATTTTTATCAAAGAACTTGATTTGGGCCTCATTGGGCCCAAAAGGGGTCCTCGGGCCCAAATATTTGTCGGCTATATCAGATGTAAAAACGTGTCCTGAGCCTAAATCCGCGATAAAAAATATTTGAAAAAAATCGACTTGGGGCTTATTGGGCCCAAACTAGACCCCGGGCCCAAAATCTAGTTGACCAGTCAGATAACTTTTTCGATACCCAAAATTTTTTTATATTTAACATTTCTCTCCAAAACCTATTCCCTTCAAGATATTTTAGAGTCCCGGTATTTTTTTCGCATCCTATATACATATATGTTAAATTTGAACCAAATTTTCCAACTGTATAAATACTTTTTCTAGAAAGATTTTCACAGTAAAAGTTTTAACTTAATTTCTTCTCTTTTTCTCTCTCCTTATTTCCTGGGACGTCCAAAAATTATCTCAAATGTGCAAATAATTCTGAATATTATGCTATCGCAATAGATGAACATCTATATTTAGTGTGATAAATATAAATTTATATCAATCTTGTTTTATTTTCTACCTAACCTGACCAATTAATGTATGAGTTTATTGAGTTTAAAATATTAAGGTAACATTATTGCAAAATAAATAATTTTATTAAGGAAATGTATGTGGAAATGTATGTTTGGGACATGCAATGTATGTTAAATTTAAGCCAAAGTTTCCAGTCGAGTAACGTCAGATGTGCACCGACTAACAGTGTGCATTGACACCGAAAAAAGCGAACGATTTCGCCGGGCATCACTCTTCCCCCCTACGAAATGACTTCATCCACGATTCCAAGGACTTTGCCGTGGAGGAAGAGGCAAAAACCAGGTAGTAATCGCGAAGAGGAATGCGCGGTAAGGTCGAAATAATAGCCGGCGCGCCGCGAGAAGACGCGACGAAGACCGGTGTGTGATGGTGCACGTTTTAATGCGAATGTAACGTATGTAAGCGCAAAAAGCCTGCCGATACTCGGCAACAGACGCAAATGAATTCTCTCTCTCCCGAGGAGAGACGAACGCCGCGCGCGTTAAGAGATTATGCTAATGCCACGTGTACGGTCGAGAGATCGCTATCCCCGATACTTAACCCAAAGACCTCATCGTCGACTACGACGAGACTGCAGTCCCGTGGCGCGCGTTAAATTCCTGCGGGTTATTTCTGCGCGGTTATGAGCTCTCCGAGCTCTCCGCGGATGTTACGAAGGCCCCGGCGATTAATTGCGCCGCAGCGAGCGAACGCGCGAGTTTCCATTTTCGATGTGAATAAGCTCGATCTTGACCTTCCCTGCTCAACTCGGCGATTATTCCTTTGTTAGGCTTGAGACTGTCGTTAAGACGAATGCATGTATACGAGATAATCTATACATTGTGTGTGTGTGTGTGTGTAATAATAAAGATGATTAAGAATTTTTGCATCTCCCGTTCTTCTACGATCTTTATTACGGAGAAATGCAAAGTATTGTTATCGATATAAAATATATATGGAGTAAATTTTTTTATGTCCGAGATTTACACTGACAATGAGTTCTATCGACACACACATCGTTCCAATAATTTCAATTATTTGCGATGCTTAATGTTTTTGATTTGAATTATCTTTGGCAAAAAAAAAAAAAAGAATAATTCAAAAAATGCCTAAATTGTATAATTTTTCAATTGATTTCAAATATACTCGATCTCCGAATAGATTTATAATTTAAATGTTAGTGTGTTAGTGTGTGTGTGTGTGTGTGTGTGTGTGTGTGTGATTTCTCGGAGCTTGAAATTTGAATTTTGATATCTGAATTAGACAAAAAGATATTAATTTCAATGAAATTTTTTCTTTTTCTTTCCAAGATATATATTCAGGTACCAATAAAAATAATTAATATTATTTTTTTTTTTGTTTTTTCAACAAAAGAGATCTAAGAAAGTGATAAGGAATGCTAGAGAGATACCTATCATCTTCAATTATGTCATCAATTATAGATTAATTACGCAGATGCTTAACAATAAAAATTTAAAACTTGAGACACGCGACAATTCTTTTCAATGTTTTCTCTCGATCTTGAATATTTCTAAGCTCTGTTTTTGCATAGCGTTGGACCGATCGCGACAAACGACGCACAAACCACCGATCGTAATGATCTTTTTCAGGGATCGTAAATTACAGCGGCCATTCTCATTCCGTTCGCGGTTATGAGAGTACGAGCCCCAGACGCGCGGTCGATACTTACGCGTCCATTGTGCGTATTAGTCTTGATGACATAATAGCGTCTGCGGGCTCGATCGAATTCTTGCTCGCGATAATGACAAATGTCTTCATCGCTAGCTCATGAAATGACCAATATCCACGTAATTCGCGCGCTTCTTAGATACAGAAAAGTATGTAATTCCAAATTGAAAATTTGCTCGCCAATTGATTTCTCTTTTCTTTCAGTAATGTCCTGAAATAGTTGTATTACGTATTTGTGTGAGATAGAAATTTGTAATAGTACATATTTTTGTGAGATTAATATATGTGTTATAGTGTTGAAAAATTTGTGTTTTCTTCTTAAAAAATATGTCGGTTAAAACTTTTGTTAATTGAACTCAGATGTTAAATTATTAAAAGAATTGAAAAAAGTGTAAAAATAACACAACAATGTGCATAAATAACACGTGTAATTTTACACAATAAATATGTTTCGTATTATTAGCCGTAGGATCTATGTATTAAAATTTACAGAAAAAAAAATGTTAATTTTATTCCATAATAGGAGCGAGAGTGACTACAGATCGTCGATAACGATGTTTTTTTTAATTAATTTTATCATTAAAAATATGTTGATTTTACATAAAATTTATTTCAGATCACTATGAAGTTCATTTTGTATTGAGATATTAATATAATATTAATGTCACCATTTATATCTAAAAATGTGGATCGTTTGAGACATGCTAAATTTTCCAACTACGTATTTTTAGAAGATTAATATAAGTGTATGCAAGGAATAATAGTTTTCAAAATAACCTGTTCTAAGTAGGCCTCGATACGGAGGATTTAGGAGAGACACGTTTCTTTCGGCGTTGACACGAACACGCGATGCCGGATACGATCGAATTTCACGGAACGCGCCGCATAATCGAGATATGACTCACAATCACAGTGATTTCAACGACTCGCTTAATCGTCATGCAAAGCGATGGAAATAATATCTCTTTATGCAGAATATTACGATTCTTGGAAAACGATGTATGTATATTCCATTTAATCACATTGATAAATGTTAAAGTAGAGAGTAGGAGCCGCTATATATATATATATATATATCGTTCTAATAATATAATCGCTTACCATCGGGTAGGAATCCATAACGAGCCTCGTCAAGGTGTTGCCCGCCTGCGAATGGAGGCCGCTTATTCTTCCTCCGTGTCTCGCTATTCTCGACAAGCTGATCGGTTGACGGCGCGTGCACTCTTCCGATAGATGCTGCGCTCGGTCCATCCGACGCCTCGAGCACAAATTATCGTCGCGCTCGATCGCGTGTCGTTCACCCTCCTCGGTGAAGATACTTTAAATTCGACAGCGTGTCGTTGAATCATGTACACACTTTGCACTTTTCGCGCAACGTTTTCCTCAAACGATATTATCCCCGACGAGAGATTCTCACTGTGACTCGGAGAGCGCGCGTATTTTTAAAAACGCGCTCGACAAATGAATGTCGAGCGGCGCGACAGTGTCGCGGGCGCCTATTTACGAAAACACACGTTCTCGACTTAAGACGGATGAAGATCGACCGGATATACGCGAGAGGGAATCGGGTGTATTTCCGAATTTCCGAAGATGCGAGATCGAGACGATCACTGCTGGACCTGGACGACGACGTATCTCGATGCGCATGCCAGCGAGAGGAGAACGCAGGTTAAACGCGCGGCCGATCCGTCGCGCGAGCGCGTTTCGAGCCGACTACCACTCGTGCGCGTCCGTCGACGTTCGGGGCTACTCGGTCTTGGTCGCGTCGCGTCGCCGTCTCGTTCGGTTCGGTCCAGTGCGCGGGCGGATGCGGCCGACCACGAATCGGGGAGAGATGATGTGTTTTCGTCGAAAGAATTCAGAGTCCGTCCAGCGTGTGCGAGACAATTGATGCTGATCTCTTCTTCTCTTCCGTCGTGTTTAGCAGCTTGTTACAATTCTCTGTAATACGTATATTTGTACACATTTTCAAAATTTTCGACGGACACACTCCATACAACACCGCAAGATTGCAATAACATTGCAGCAACATTTTTCTGCAGGATTGCAATATTGCAGAAACATTGCGAAATGTTGCTGTAACGTTGTTATGATATTGCAGCAACAGTAAAATGTCCGCCTACAGAAATATTGCAATATAATATTGCAGCAACATAGCAATATAATATATATGCAATAATGCTTTATGTATATTTATCGACATAATATCCTTAACATATGAAAAAAATAATAAAAAATTAGGCCTATAAGAGTCAGGATCTAGCGTGTATATAGTTTTTCTGTATTATAATAATAACGAAATTATAAAATGTAAATTTTTTAGTACACATTCGACTTCCTTCAGTGATAGAGAATATCTAAGAGAAATAAGAAAAAACTCAATTTGCAATTTTGTAAATTCACAATTTCTTTGTATCCGAAATATTCAGATATCCGGATGCAAAAAGATTGTGGTGAATTTATGCATACGAGTTTTTTCACATCTCTCTTGTCTTTATATAATCTCAAAATTTATTTATTAAAATCTGAAGTATCTTGCATATTAGAAAATTATTATCAAATTTTTGATTTTATATAAGAATGGAAACTATTAAAAGAATTCTTAGTCCAATGTCTGAGCCCCTGTATTGGGGTCATATCATACGACTTAAATTAACAAAAATAGTTATTATATCTTTTTAATCTCACTAGCCGCTCTTTGTAAATTTTATGTAATCATCATGACTAAAAATTAAATGCGGAATAGATAGCGCAACATGCGCCGTATAGTGGTAAACGAATGAACTAGCGATTATTGAATACTTTTTTTGTAATATTTTCGGAATGTTGCTGTAACATTGCTAAAGTTATATTGTAAAATAATGTCTTTGCAATATTTCTGCAACATTAAACTGCAATATGCAATATTGCAATGTTGCAGCAATGTTGTTGCAAGCTTCAGTGCTGTATGGGACGCTCCACGTTTGCTTATACAGGGTGTTAAGAAGAAGAAAAAAAGTTCTAACAAACATGGGTCGAAAAATTTAATAAGAAAGATTACTATCCATATTTTCAGCCAAAGGAAGAGTTTAAAGAATTTTATAGAGAAGCTTCTGTAAATTTTGGAGAATTACTTCTTTTGGCTGAAATATAGAAGATAATCTTCGTTATTACAGAACTGTTCATAACTTTGAAATATTAATTTTTGACTTATGTTTATTGAGACTTTTTTCCTCCATTTCGTGAGTATTTGCGCCCGTGCGTCATAACCTCTCTACATATAATATCTACGGTGTGCGCCTTTTAATAGTTTAATAGCTATTAAACAAATTAGCCTACCAGATCGCCCGATCTATCTCCTCTGGATTATTTTTTGTGTGGCCATATGAAATCTCTAGTCTATGCGGATAAGCCAGTCAATCGGCAGCAGTTATTAAATAAAATAACAGACGCTTGTAATAATATACGTAACGATGGAACTTCTTTTGCGTTCTACAACATCAATAATTCAAAGAGCAGAAGTGTATGTGTAGACCAAAATGGTGGTCACTTTGAACAATTTATAAAGTAGTTTATAAACTAAATTATTGTTTAATTATCAATAAATAATATTATCTATAATAAATAATATTGTTCTTATTTTATGCAATTTTGTTTTTTCGCTATAACTTTGAAACGATCGGCTTTAGGGCATATGTGTATTAAGACTTTTGACTTAGAACAAAAAGAATACACGGTTTCAGTGTGGACATCATGTTGCGGGACACCCTGTATATAGCTTTATAATATACATAAACTTATCTTTTGTAAACTTGTATTTAGATTTTGCTCGGAGAAAATTAACTCTTCAAATACAAATCGAAGGAATTGCATACTCTGTCCGGTTTATAAGAACTACTAAGATATAAGCTGCAGCATTTTACGCAACTTTTTGCGGGCTATTAACCGCCGTTGCATTCGTCCGGTTCTCCGGACGCGTTTCGCAAAGCTGTTCGATAATGAGTCAATCGACGTGCCGCTGGTTGTCGTCGGTTATCCGTGGATCGTTCAATGCGCAGTATACATAAATCAGTAAAGCCGCAATTATATCATTCGAATGTAGCAACAACGAATGTAACAGCTACCGCTTATACCGCGGCTTCCTAAGACACAACCTACTTTCGATTCACAGATAATGTAGTCAAATGTATGATTGATTGCAACAGAATTACTATGCACCGCGCCTAGTCCAGTTGTCAAACTATTTCACCTGCTCTTGTCCCGTTCTCCTTCCTTGAGATATTAAAGATTTCTTGTAAAGAGTCACTCGATATGAGCAACGATATAATTAGAATTAATTATACGTTTTATTCAAAGTATAAATAAACTGTTTTTACAGAAAAAAAAAGTTTGCCGGCGTAGCATATGCTGTTAAATTTTGTCGATTATCATATGAATGCGAGAAAGATATGTAAAAAGATACTAATTATATATATATATATATGTGCTGAAAAGAATTTTGCTGAATCTCTGCACAAACTATTTCATTATAATAGAAAATTGATTTTTATTTCGCCAAAGTAGTAACGGTTTCGTCGCAACAACAGACTGTATTTGTCAGAGGTAAACTATTTTTCTTCAATAAAATTCCTTAAAAATTTGTAATTAAATTTTCTTTAACGGAGAATTCATTCTACGAGAGAATCAATCTATTTCAAAAATTCTGTCTCATATATATTGTACATACCTGTATTTATGTTTATTTCTTCTTTTTCTCTCGCCCTCCCCCTACACACATATGTACATTATTTATATCAAATCTATGTAAAATCACATTGGAATAACTTTCTGAAGAAAGATAATCTTCGTTTTTTAATAATCGTCGAATCGTCGATTATAGAGAAATCTTCGGAGCACTTCCGGACACATTAACTTCGGAGACCGACGTGTAATTATGTAAACCCGATAGCCACAACAGTCACGATATGAAGCTCCTCGCTCGCTTACGCCGAAAAGATCAAGTTAAGATAGAATAAGTGCGAACTGCGATTCCGTTCGAAGAGAAAATGTGCCCACGTAGTAGTCGCACCAAAGAAAGCCACAAGTCGAAGCCACAATTTTGTCCCATCTGCGGAATTTCAGAACTCCTATTTGACGCCGGTATCAAACGCATTGCGCGCATACGAAGTTATCGTCTGACAAAGCGTATTTTATACCGCCGTAGCGAAAATAAAGCGTGCCGACGAGCCGTTTGCAAAATCCTTTCCTCCCGATTATTAATTGCTATTTTCGATGATTTTTGCACAGTTGAAAAATTTGGTTCAAATTTTTACATACATATATTACATATCCCAAACGACCAACATAAATTTTTGTGTCGATTTAATATAATATGAATATGTTAAATGATGACACTAATATTATGTTAATATTTTAACACAAAATAAATGCAAACTTTATAGTAATTTCGTATCAATTTTATGTAAAATCAATATATTCTTAATGACAAAAGTAACTTAGAAAAAAAGTTATTGACAGTTTGTAGTCACTCTCACTTTTATTATATAAAATAAAATCTTTTTTTGTAAATTTTAACAGATAAATCCTATCACTAATAATATGGAACATATCTATTGTATAAAATGAGAAATATGTACGCATTATATATATGTGGACTTTTTAAAAATTGTTTTAATAATTTAACATTTGAGTTCGATTAACACAACAGCGATATATTAAATTGAATTGAAAAACAAATGAATATGTTAAATGCAAAAATTGTATGTATATGCGTGGGGGGGGGGGAGAGGAGGGGGAAAGCGAGAGGAAAAGAAAAAATAAACATAAAATGCAGATATTATAAATGAGATCGAATTTTTGATATAAGTTCTTTCTCGCAGAATAAATTTTCTATTAAAGCAAATTTAACTACATATTTTTTATTTTACTACAGGAAAATAGTTTATCTCTTGCAAATAGAATTTGTCGTTGCAACAACACCGTCACTATTTTGGCAGAATAAAAATCAATTTTCTATTGTAATTAAATAGTTTGCGCAGATTTTCAGCAAAATTATTAGCACACATACACTATATTTTTTAACAAGAAAACATACATTTTTCAACTGTATATAATATGAACGAAAGAGATTCTACGAGCCCGAGCATATGTGTAATTTGCAATCCTTCGTGAACGTATAGGCGCGGATATGCGATAGCGATCGCGCATTCGGTGAAAGAGACAAATTTGATCGTTGCTGAAAATCTTAAACTGACGCGCACGCGCGCGCTATTAGATTGTTACACAACGATCTCATTTCTGTAAATAGACGATGTTGGACGTTCTAATACAGGATAGAGTCTATCGTTTCTTGAGAAGGCGCGTTTTCATTGTGGGAAAGCGATCGCGTATATTCGTGCTACGATATTATATTTCGTATAAAATTACGATTCAGATGTGAGTGACAAAATTCGCAGCGTATAACGCACACTCATTCGTTTCCCTATGGTTGTAAGATATACATTTATATTTAACGAACATTGTAACGCAAGCGCGACATGCACGCGTCTCTTAACGCGCGCCCCACGTGTCCACGATGTGAAATAAATTTATAATTCTATAATTATATAGTTTCGATCTTCCTGTGGACCCTCTTCAATAATTACAAAATAAGTGTGTCAAATAGATGATGAGGAAATTAAAAATGTACTTCTGGATCGCAACCGCACGTCCTAATAGCGGAAGTCTTCAAAGGAATGTCAAACAAGATCATCACCAACTATAAAGTTTTTCAAAGAACTTGCGGAGGAAATTATAATAGAATTAGATAATATCTGAAAAAAATCGCGGTTGGGTGATGAAAGGAAGAAATAGTAAATATGGGCGTACCAATGAAGAAACATTCATACGCAGAAAACTGTAGAAATATAGAATTGTCAAACGATGAGAGCACAGATTAGACATGTCGCACGTTTCATCGTCGATATTGTACTTGGGTCAAGGACCCATACGAAAATATTACGATCGGCGGGGCTCCGCATTGTATAAATATCATATATTTAGATACAAGATAAACACAATCGATTTAAATTTTTTCAAGTATTTTAATAATCGATAGATAAGAAGAATGCAACAAATTAGTATTGTCAGCAGGTTGAAATTAGATTTTTCTCTTTCTATAAATAGTATTTCCGAAATCAATCTTCTTGTATAGGAAGACTCTTTATCAAGGATCTGTATGCTCTGCCAGTCAATTACTCTAATCTTAGAACTTCCGAAATTTGTACTTTTTTACAAATTAAATATATACACCCGCACTTGCTCTTTAAGCCTTTGTATATTTTTGTGTGAGCATTTCTATTATTAATTTTACAAAGAATATATTTTCGATTTAGCACAAAAGACCTTAAGATTATTTTAATTTATCTCAGTATGCGTCAGAGTGCAATCAGAGAAGTTCTAAGCTATTCATTGAATTATTCTTGATATTAAAATAGCTGATAATAAGATACTTCTTGATTAATAAATGATTTCTACAAAAAAATCATCTTTTTATCAGAAATTATAATAGTCATTAAAATGATAAATGTATTAACTTTTTACTTTGATATAATAATGTAATTGATCATTTATATCAATAAAATATATCGTAGTAATCTATATATATTTTAATTTCTAAAATTAAAAGAGATTTTCTCTCTATATATATTTTAACTTCTAAAGTTATATATATATATATATATAGAGAGAGAGAGAGAAAATAGATCACAAATTTATTTTTATAAAAATACACACATGATGTTAAAAATTGAAATGCTATAATGACTTTTCGTGACACATATCTGCTAGGAAAAGATTACCTCAAACTTTATTAAAGAAGTTGTGATTAAAAGGTTGTGATTAAATCTACGTAGTTGAATAACTTGCTTTTTTTTGTTTAATATTTTTAGCCGATTAAAACTTTTTTGTTAAATATTTAACACATTCATTTGTTAATTTAACATATTAATCAAAATAAAAAATTTATTAAAATAACAGAAAAAAAATGTAAAAATAACGCAATGTGCACACATTTTTAATTTTACACAATAAATAATATGTTCCGTATTATTAGCGACAGGATTTATCTGTTAAAATTTACAGAAAAAAATTGATTTTTTTTCTACAATAGGAGTAAGAGTAACTACAGGCCGTCAATAATATTTTTCCATATTAATTTTATCATCAAAAATATGTAGATTTTACATAAAATTTATTTCAAATTACTGTAAAGTTTGCATTCATTTTGGGTTGAAGTATTAAAATACATAGTATTACCATTTAACATATCCATATTATGTTGTATTAACACAAAAGTTTGTGTGAATCGTTTAAGACTTAGGACATGAAATATATTGTATATTAAAAAGCCAAATTTTTCAACTGTATATCTATATATCAGAGATTCCGGAACATCCTATATATTGTATCTTGTCGAAATTATCATTTTCGGAATATGAGTGAGTGAATCATTAAGATGTCGAGACTCTCGCTTGACAAAAGCCAATGATGCTGATGATTTTAAATCGAGTGTACGCGAATGCGTGCTTAAGCGTGCAGAAACGAGTCGAAGGTCCATACGTGCAGCCTCTGGTGCAGCCGTGCATCAGGAGAGGAGATCGCGTGGGACCTGTTGGCCCCGCCCTTTGCCGACCAGATGTCATTACTCATTACGCACGCTGCGTCGCCACGCATTCCTCCTTCTCGATTAAAGGGCCGCAGAAAATCATCCGCAACTAGACGGCTCCGGACTCGCCCTCTCTTTCCCTCCCTTCTAGGCGAGGCAATTTCTCGCAAATGCGGTGGAATGAGAAAATAAATGTTTGTTAGAGGAACGTATTCCACATGCGGTCGTTCTTGAAATAGAAAAAAGAAAAACGTTAAAATTACTGCGTCCAAGGGGATTTTTTAAATTCGCGAAAGATTTCGAGAGAAAATTATGGAAATGGCGCGAGCGCGCTCGTCAGTCGAAAGCGAATTCTTGCTTAGAAAGGACTGTATACTCGACTAGAATACAAGAGCAAATAACGGTATGATTCCGATAATTTTGACGTTGCGGTTTGATAAATCGTTTCTAACAATATTTGCGGAGGAAAAAAAAATATATTAGGTGTACAACTTTGCTTCCGCCGTTTTTTTTCCGGAAATTCGAGGCTTTATTGTAAAAAACTGGTTATACATTTATGATTCAAAGTATTGTCCACTCCCAATGATCGTGCCAATTCTTTTTGACTTTGACTCGAGTCTTCATTAAGTAATGCCTCCAATTCTGCATCTTCGAAAACCTTCTCTCTTCCACCGCTATGCCGGTCTTCGACATGAAAATCACCGTTCTTGAAGCGTTGAAACCACTCACGACACGTTCTTTCACTAATAGCGGCTTCACCATAAGTATTTGAGAGCATTCGATGAGTCTCAGTCGCAGATTTCTTCATATTGAAGCAGAAAATTAAAACCTCCCGCAAATGACGAGAATTTAGCTCGTAAACTGACATTTTCAATCGAGAATAACTTTATGATGCAGACACAAATCGACTAATGTTTCTATGGGGTTATATTGACAGATGCCCAAGTTTATTGCATGACGTCTATGATCTATTTATTTCGACCACTACTTACCGCTAAAGCCATCTATAGGAAAACGGCGGAAGCAAAGTTGTACACCTAATATAATAATGCAAAAAGGATAGATCTTCATCTTTGTTTTGAATGAAATTATTAATGTTGAAGATATACCCTTCGATAATTATATCCCGCGTCTCATCGTAGGTATCCGTAATAAAAGTCTGACAATAACAGTTGGCGAACGAAAACAAGTGGAGGCATTGTCGGAGATGTGATAGCGCGCGCGAAGAGAAGAGAAGATGAGGATCAATTTCTCTCGTTACCGTCAACGTTGGTTAACGGTAAGCACAGTTAAACTAAACGTTTATCGTGTCTGGCGACGCGAGAAATTCCATCGTGATCCAGAAGAGGTTTTCTAAGCGCGGATGTGATGACTATATATCTACCTCCGGTGAAATCTACGAAAGTTCATATCACGTGTAGAATGAAATAATCATATCGCACAAGCGAGACACAATAATTCATGAAGTTCTTCCCCTTTTCTTATCATTTATCACCCTCGCTGACGCACATCTGACGCATCAGGCGCACGCACCTGTCAGCCTCAGAACGAGTCTCAGATTATTCGCACAAGTATACATACAAGTCACACCTGTTAGGCGCTTCGATACACCGGGTGATCTTTTCGTTCCCGTTCGTCGAGGCGATTTCTTTCTCGCGCGTCATCGGTGGAATCACGATATCTGGATGAGATGCGATAGGATTCGTTGAGGTTGCAGGAAGAGAAGTCGCCGACATTGCGTTTGGAGAGGAGTTTAGAACGCGACGCGTGGGCGAGAGAAGAAGCCGTTTCACGGAGTCGTTCCAAGATTTGACACGCTTAAGAGGATCGAGAGAAAGCGACGAAAACGTATTTAAGAGAGCTCGATGTAAAAACAAATTATAAGTGGTCGAAAGGAAAAGTTTCACTCTAAGCCAATTGCTTTTCTCCGAAACATTATATGTATATGTTATAGTATTTTTATAGGTTATACTGGTTATAGTATTATTTTTTTAGAATATATATTATTTCTTAAAAGCGGAAAATTAAAAGAAAAATGCTATTTATATATAATTATTTTATATAATTATTATATATAATCATTATATATAAATATTGTAATTAATATATAATAATAAATATCAATATTATTATTAATATATAATAATAAATATATCAATATTATAATTAATATATAATAATAAATATAATTTATATTATAATAATATATTATATTATATTATAATATATTATAAATATAATTTATATTATATAATAAAATATAATTATAATTATTATGTATATAAATATTCTTACAAATATAATTATAATTTTTGTATAATATTACTTATTACAGAGAGAGAGGAAGGGAGGGTATACTTTTTTATTTTTTTTTATTTTTTTTTTTTTTTTTTTATGGATAAAATATGTAATTTCTATATAAATTTCTGATTTCTTTATATATTATTACGTTTTATTTCTTTTTGTATTATTATTTTTCCTATGTATAGTTATCCCTGTAACCCACATTGACTTTTATTAGCCCATTTTTTTATTGTTATTGACAGAGTCTCGTTATTTTTATTTTTATTTTAATTTTTTTTGTTTTTGTTTTTATGAAGACATTTATAAGAATTCATAATCTATTATCGATCTTCGTACTGGCGTGATACGGAGCAGTTGCGTCTGTATCTTACGGATACAAATCACGACCCATTCCGAGCGATTCACGCATAAAAGCGCGCGCCCATACGATATAAGTTCCACGCATTACGGCTGCACTTGCAACCTGGGAGGCTCCCCGGATAATGTGAAAAGAGAGTCGGGGGCGGTAGATAGAGGTAGAGATAGCGAGCATTGCATTTTAGCCGCGTTAGATTTCTTGCCGATCTGCAAACAGAGACATATACATCTCTCTTTCTTTCGCGATAATAATCTCGATTTTTCTTCTAAATTGCCTGTTAACTCTCTCAAGTAGCGATTGGTTTGCGAGATCGAAAAGTAACTTCAGCACCACCTCATGTTATTTTCTTATTGTTCTTATATGTTTCATGCGCGATGATTTCTGTGTATTTTTCATTTTTATTCTATTTTTTACACATTTGTTTCTTCTTTTGTGTATTCAATCGAATTTATCTTCATGAGCGTAACAAAAATTAAAGCGGAAAAATTTGATTTATGGAATCAAGTCAGTGTAATCTCTAATCATATCATTATTATCACATCATTATTTTAAATGAATCGATTCACATCATTTCAAAATAGATAAATAAGAATAACATTCATTATAAAAGATTGAAACATAGACGAAAATGTATCAGTATTCCCTACAGCGATGACGATTAGGAATAACGAACAAGTTACAGCTGTCAAAAATAGACAACGATCGATTCATAATTAATAAATAGAAGTAATACATCGATTGTTAACATGTATATTTCTATTTAATTTATTTAATTTTAATTTATTTTTGTTTTACCTTCGATTTTTTCTTTATTTTTCGAAATTTTGCAAACTCTTTTCTCTCTCTCTCTCTCTCCCTATATATATATATATATATATATATATATATATATATATATATAATTATATAAAATGATGATATTTATATATAGTCTAAAAACTCTAAAAATAATCATTATCTAAAACATATTATCACTTACTCGAAAAGAAATAAGTTAAAAACAATTATTAAATCGCAGTATCAAAGTTAATGAAATCATTTCGTTTTAAAATCTTCGGTGACATAAATAAATAGTTCAGATAATAATTTAATCATGTTTCCTATGAAAGTAAAGTCTGATCGACGTTAAGAGCGCGAACAAATGGAAATAACTTGTTCGTTTAAAAATGTGACACATACCTGTCACGAGGCTGATCATTTATAAATAGCAAATATAGCGGTACCATACTCGCATATATTAACATTCTTTTGTATCTCCTCACAATGTAGCGTAAAACGTAAACGTCTCGAAGAGAATCTTTATTCGACGCCTACGTCCATGTCGGCAATGGATTAAGCCATGGGCATGTGTGTATTCTTTGGAATATCTAATCCTGCAAATGTGTAAATTACATGTCGAATTTGTTCAACGCTTGCGCAAATTTAATCGATCATTTCGTACAGTTCGAGAAATATAGAGATTGTACATTGCGTAAATGCCGCGAATTGAACTAATATCAACGATTTAGATACTTCGACTCGAATGCAAATACGAGAACCCAGACAGCACAAGGATGTCCTTAGGACGTCCAAAGAGCATCAAGGACATACATGTAGGATATCCTCAGGATATCCCATTGTAATCCTCAGATCTCCTCTTGATGTCCTGAGGAAGAGTAAATGATAGCCGTATATTAACTTCTGGAGAATCCAGAGAGATCCTGTGGAACATCCTAAGGATTTTTATAGAATATGTTAGGGATATTTTTCGTATGTTTCAAGGAGCAAATTTTAAAATTTCAATATAAATTATAATTACGTTTTGTTATTTACTGCCAATATTAAAAATCTAATATTAAAAATAGTTCACCGTTCTTTAATATTTGAGGCTTTCGTGCTGTACATGAATATTTTAGGTTTGGCTCCCGGGTTTGAGTTGTGTGTAATATTTTCTAAACAATCCAATATCTGAATTCCCTATGTTGGGATTGCATCAGAAATTGAACTGATAGAAAATAATTACATTTGTAATTTCCTGTCAGTTGCTCTTTGTAAGCTTTATATAATTCTCATGACCAAATCTCAAATACGAGTTCGCGTGTCGCATAGCGGTAAACAAACGAACTAGCGATTGAATACTCTAAAGTACAATCTCCTCGCTAGTTTACAAATTAGATACCGGTAGATCATCTCTGATGAGTAATTTTACATTTACAGTAAAAACTAAAACTTGGAACGTTCTATAATCAGCAAGTAAATTGAAACGAAATTCTAGAGGATTCAAAATTGTGTTTGGGCATCTGTGTAAGATTTTACGTCTGTAAAAAATTATTCATAAGATGAACAATATATATAACAACTCGTACAATATTAAATTAAATATTGCCAATAAAAAGATACAGTTCTCAATTTTTTAATCAATAGTTATGATGCAATATCTTAATACGATACGTTCTCTGAATGTGTGCAATTGTATTAGGCGTTACAACATTTCTGATGGCGAATTTACGTTCAGATGCCAAGGATTTTGAAAGAATATCGTAAAAAATGATCGCATGCATCAATTTGCACATTACAATGTTAAAACTATCGCCGCGTTCTCGCCAGTACCTGGCGTTTTATGCGTGGACTTAGAGACGGCAATTCGCGTGGGATTGGAATGTCTATAGGACTCGATCGCGTTTTACGTTAAAATGCGAGTGTGCGTACATTGTGGTTTATTCAAAGCGTCAATTTTCGAAGAATAATTTACGCAAATTACGATCCTATATATTTTTGAACGTCTATTTCGCGAATTATTGTAATTAAAATAATGTAGAAAAGACAACACACACACACACACACACATATACAATCCCACGCATCCCACACGGCTTATTCTCGATGCTGGAAATGCGATCATGTGTACATAATCCAAATCGTATTCGCTATTTGATACCATAATCCGGTAGTATGACAATAATCGTGCGCAAAAATTTTAAAAATTGTCTCGTCGATAGGAGTCGCTAAAAATTACATACAAGTTATCGAATGTCATTAATTAAAGCAACATTATTTTATATAAAAATTTTTCTCTTTATAAAAATAAAATATATATTTTCTATATATATTATTTTTATGAAAAATAATGTATATATAATATATATTTTTATAAAATTATATATAATATATTTTTTATAAAAAATAATGTATATATAATATATATTTTTATAAAATTATATATAATATATTTTTTATAAGAAATAATATATAATTATTCTTATAAAAAATATGCATTCTAATTTTTTTTTTGTGAAAAAGATATTAATTCGATACAGCAAGAATAATTTTTATAAAATAATATTATATATAATGCTACACATTTATGTAATATATATCTTGATGCGTTGATCGGCGTCTCTTGACGCCTTGAACCAGCACTCGCATATTCACGACAGTGCAAGGACCGTTCGGACGCAGTTGCAACCGCACTTTACTAGGCAGGGACACTCCGATCTGATGCAAATGCGTTCTCGACACCCGAGGGGATCTGCTAGGCGTGTAGGCGACAGAGACGTCTAGCCTCTTTTGCAGGACCACTTTGAGCAGCTAAGAGTAGCGTCGCGTCGGTGTCCTCATATCCATAGGCGCCGCGAGCTCTTCTTTCCAGTCTTGTTTAAAGAGTCCGATAATATTAAATAAAAAGATTACGGTATAAACCGATCATGTTCTTAGCTCATGATTATCAAATTATTTATCTAGTTAAATAAATTCCATAACTTTCTTTTTCTTTTGTTCCGCTTTTATATTATTAATATATAATATACATATATACAAATTATTCATCGATAAAAAATAAGTATATTCCTTGATCTAAATATCTATACTGTATTTTTAAACAATAAGATACGCGCGATTTATTTTATCTTAATTTATAAATTTTTTTGCATACATATAATTTATATCTAAAATATATTTAAGTAGAATTATATACATACTTGACATATATTAAATCTTAATTTATGTTTACTGAATTAAGTAGGTGGATAAATTATATAGAAACAAATATCTTTCTAGATAAATCTTCAACCACTTAACCAATTAATAGAAATATGATTTTGATTGAAATTGTAGCCTATGATGAAATTATACATGTATTAAATCTATTTCTGTAAACTTTTATCGCGATATCTTTAACCAAGAATTTGTTCAAAACTTATACGATTTCAATTAAATTTATAAAATTACATCAGGAAGCATTTCGCAAATCAAAAGTAAATTTCAAGCGTTTCCGAATTTTATCAAACGTACGATTCTTTCTCATGTATATTTTTCGGTCTACCCTATATATTCTGCGGGAGTCGCTTGCAACTTTCCATATCGAGAAGTTTCAAAGCTACGCTTCAGTAGTGGGATAAACAGGGACGCCTACACACGCGTACGACTCTGAACAGAAGTCGATAATATATACACGAAAAAAAAAAATATTTGAAAGTTTAATATTGGAATATGTCATGATTTCATATAAAGTAGTTGATTCTACAATATAAAACACAAAGTGAAAAATATACGTGTCAAAATATTATATAATCTTATAATTATTATTATGCATTGTTATTAAACGACACGGTAGCGTCACAACGCCAAGTATATAAAAATATTGGCTTAACAATAGTTTTGCCCATGTTATGTATTCTAGTAACAGCTTTGGTAGCATCATACACACAAAAGTAAGATATTAATCGCAGTACAATTAGACTTAAATATACATCATAAATATGTGGATCAATATAAAATAATAACATAACAATCAATTTCTCCAATATATATGTATATACATATTTATATATACACGTCATAAATTCATCATTTTATTACGTTACATCAAATCTATTATCCTTCGGACATATCTAGCAAGGCATTTAAAGGCGTCGGTATCCAATTTGTACCATTATGACAAACAAACAATAAATTACCGTCGACATACGCCTGAATGTTGCCCACTTTGTATACTTGCTTGCCTTCTTTATATCTATTTGGGATTTTCATAAATAATATACCCCTCTTTTCACATTTCTCTTGTACAATATCTTTGAAATTTTTCGAATTTGGTGCCATTGTTTGCCCTGCCTCTACGAATCTCTGTAAAAATAAAATACATACAATATTTAATAATAATAGACGGATTTAATTATATAATTTAATCACATAAATATATATTTCGTACCTCCATCCTCGGCTGCGCGATTGATGGCATTGACGACATTGTCGGCTGAGTTCTCTCTAGATTCGTTAAATATGATATATGTTCCAGCACACCAGGTTGATGATTTTGTGACGTGTTGGCAGCTCTCTCTATCATGTCCAATGCCTTATTGAAATAGTCTGTAAATTATATTTTTGTCTCATGATATACTAATGATATATTAATGAAAAGCAATTGTGTGTGAGAAACAAAATGTTTTATGTTTGATATGCGTACACACACACACAAAAGAAAAATTCAATACAAAAGAAGAAGCGATACTCGTTTACAAAAATTCACATCTAACGAATTATCTTAGTTTCTATGTATATTATAAAATATAAGTTAGTTACATGCATTCTAAATTATATGACAGTTATTTCCGGTTTCGGAGTCCATATAAATATACAAAAATCAAAATGATCCATGAGATGTAAATTTTTAGAGTGTTAGATAATTGCCAACATACCTTTTATTACTGGTTCTGCCAGTAACTTATCGCTCAACATGCTTTTCCAACCCATAAACCAGTTTATAATTTGATCGTAATTCGGCGAATGATCGAGCCACAGTGCCAAAGTTTGCAACCACTTTGGAAAAAAGAATTTGTTGAGCAGGCTTGCCATGATATGAACAGGAATCAATTCCTTCCACTCGTACACCGAATTCCATGGATCCATATGTTGTTGATGTGGATATATGACAAATTGTGTTAAGGCTGTTCGCAATTTTGGAACAATGTTTTTGACTAAAAACGCTTCCATATCTCCCTTGGTAAATACTTCTGCCCAAGGTTGCAGCATTAATCTAGCAGATCTATCCGATGGATGCCAACTTCCTAATGCAGATCCAAGCTTTCTGCGTATTATTGGATAAATTGAATTATCCAAACGATTTCCTAATTTACATAAGAAGCGATTATTATCTACCAGTATAATTGTATAAACAAATATGAATCAAATATGTAACACTATACTTACGTAATAATGGCAACCAAGGATGAATCCATGTATGAATGGGTACAGTGTCTGTAAGAGGATTCCATTCCTCCACCTCCAATGTCAATTTTGGCAAAACTAATACATCTAAAATATTTTCTAAGATCCAATTGGGCAATAATGGTATCCAATGTTCTATTAGTTCAATCAGAGGATCAGGCTGTCTACACGTCCACTGCCTAATTCATTTATGAATAGAAAATATTAAAAAAGAGATACATGGAAAGAATCATTTGTTTCTATATTTAAATGCACAGAATGATCCAAAAAAACGATTAAAAACTTTAGGGATATATATTCACAAAGTTGCCCTACAATTTTTGCTTCTTTGTAGAGCAAGCTTTGTTTTCGTGACAAAATTTTTTTTCCAGTTTTCTATGCCAATGTGTTCAGAATGTTCCAAAACGTCGAAAAATCACACTTTTTTAAATTGTCCATATGTGTGTGTGTGTATATACAGAATGTTTATACACTAACTGTGCTCTAACTTCCGCAAATTTTGAGATATCAGGTTAAATTTTTTTCGATAAATAAAGTATCGTTAAAGAATGGTTGGTATCGAATTTGGCGAGAATCGATGAAAGAATTTCTTTTTTTATAACATTTTGAATTTTGGGAAATATCTGTGCATGCTCTAACTTAGGCAAATGAGGAAGCCAAAATTGAAAAACCCGTTTGCTCTGAAGAGGAACTTTGTGAACGAAATAAAATAATGAGAAAGCAATGTGCAAATTTCTAATTTGCACTATTTTCATCTTGTTTTCTTTTATATTACCATGTAATTAAAAAGTTTATTATAAAAATAACTCACTGTATAGCTCCTCTAATTGATGGCATCCATGCATTCCACACTAATTGATCGTACGGGTGCATAGTCCGTGTCTGAAGTGTAGTATTACTAATTCCATTCTCCAAAATACACTTCCACTGTTCAAATAATTTGATTGGTTGTTTTGGTTGCAAGAGTGGATTCCAACTGAGCAAGTAATCTTTTATTTTTGGCGCCACAAAACTACTAGTCAATTCACCGAGTTCATACATTTTATACTCTTCATAATAATTGTCTTGCAAATTTTTAAAAGCTTCCGCAGTTTCTTGCAGAGATAATTCATTCGTTTCATTTATTAACCTGTTCACAATCACGACCACATTCTCTAAGGTATCAATTGATTGGCCATGTTGATCCACGACTTTCGATAAATTCTTTCTTTCCGCTTCTAAAGCGATTACTCTGTCATGTAAATGCCTCATTCGTCGATCGTTTTGTATAATATCTTGCTCGCACATATCCACGAGTAAACTTAAATTATGTTGCAATTCAGGCAGAGCAAAATTCACTTTAGATTTTTTATCAGATGTAATCACAGCCTCATCGGGACATTGCTGACCACCAGCTATCGCGTGATACCCACTAAGAATTCTCTGTTCTGGCCCTGTCATGTCGATAACTTTAACTCTACTTATATCATTAGACATTGGGAGCTTTCTATTTGGTTTCAACTTTCCATCTTCCAAAACTTGATCTACACTTCTATAACAGTATCTAACTTTTTTTTTATTGCTATTATCGCCCTTTCGCCATTGAGATACTTTGGACTTGAGTTCTTTTGTTTCTTCTCCATCATCATCTTTCTTTTTTTCTGGAATTTTTGGTACCTTTTCTGGACCATATGCACCAATTGCACCTCTTCCCTTTCGGAGATGTGCTTCCACTGGGGTGCTTATTCCTTGTAGCTGTTTACCCAAACCTTTGCCAGGTTCAAATCCCATCTAAATAAAAAAATATCTTTTTTATTGCTATACTATGTTTTGCTGGAATTTATATAATAGATTATTGTTTAAAAAATACCTGTAATAACAATTTAGCACCAATACCCTTTGTATGTACTTCCCAACTACCCATTCCACCTTTTATTAATAATGGATTTACTTGATTGCGTTTTTTACGCAAACCCGCGATATCGCTGTCTAACTTTAAAGAGAAAGATGGACGTGATTTCGAATTATTTGGTCTTTCATCTTCTGAACTAAATAAGAAATAAAATATAAATTTATATTAATAAAGAAAAATATTTATACTAGAAGCTCTATTATGCATTAAATCTTACCTAGAATCACTGTAATGCTTTGTTTGAGATTCCCGTGTCTCTTCTTCATCTTCCTCGTCATCATTATCTTCCTTATCTTTTGGTTTCCCTGCTTGTTGGATACCACCAGCAACAAAATTGACCGGCGCTGTATAATTTTTAGGACCCTTGTTAAAAGTCTTGAAAGATGGTCTGGCAGATAATTCATCTTCATCGCTGTCATCTGCCCATATTCCTATGTTCAAATCGGAGAAGAGTGTTACTACAAATTATACATAGATATATATTAAGTATATAATTGTCACACTCTGTCATTAAACCTCAATTCTCCGTCTATTTAATTCTCCCTTTTAATAAAGTAACCAATAATATTTTTGAATAATATATGTATATCATACCTAGCATTTGTTGCTTCTTCGAAAGCTTGCGTCGGGGACGACCAATGTTAAATTCATTGTCTAAATCATAATCGGTAATTTCAAAGCTTTCTACTTCGTCTTCAGACATTTTATTTTATATGATTATTTTGTTACACAATACACTGTTTTATTTTTTTATGTAATTGTAAGGGTTATTTAGTGATCCTCCAGGGAGTGATTGGTACATAGACTAAAGCTGCGGTCGAGAAGACGCTAAAGATGCTTCGAAGAATTGCATTTACCAATCAGAATAAAGAAATCTTTAGTCTTTGTGTCCTGATTGGTCAATCAAACGTTTCGAAGCATTTCTAGCGTCTTCTCGACCGTAGCCATAGTATATCTACTAGAGTGTTTGCCTTTATTTAAGGAGTGGGGGTAAAAATGCACGTAAAAAAGGAGATACTCTGTTTCGTGCCCTTGCGTTCTCTCTCGCTCGCACATACCATAGCGCTCTCTTTCATGCTACGTGCGAGCCAGAGAGAACGAAACAGAGTATGTCCTTTTCTACGTGCACCTCGGCTCCCACTCCTCAACACTCGGTCTAGATTATACTATGTCTATGGATTGTTATAAGCGGTTTCGTTTCCTATTGGTCGGCGGCCATTTGTTTCAAAATCAGAAACGGAGGAAGAAAGAGCGAGCAAGTAAAAGAGATAGAAAGAGTGCAAGAAAAAGACGACGAAACCAACTTATATGACGCCTGATCCGCGGCGTCGGGAAAGGTGAACCGTTAGATAATTAATAATTAAATTTTCTGAATTATCATAATTAAAAATTGTCGATGTGTATTCTAAATATATTTGCATGAATAAACTATATATATATATATGCGTTGTTGTATAATATATAAAAATAATATCATTTTTCATTCATTTTATTACGTTGTTTACATAATTTTTAGTTTGCATAGATACAAATTTTTTCGTAACATTTTATTCATAATAAGCTTTCGCAACAATTACACAATAGAACGATCACAGATCACACTCTATATAGTCTTACCAAAATGTTTTAAAGAAAATAATTTATATAATATACCTCTATAATATATTAATTACGCTACAAAATATATCCTCACGCAAAGTTCCACGATGAGAATGTTACATATACTCTATATGCTTATTCTTCTTATATTGTTCTCACAGAAGATATATAATTTATGTATTAATATTATAATCGCTACAAAATATTATTTTTCCACTATTTCATCGTTTTTCTTATGGAAGAAAATAATTTATACATTAATATCGCATGCTATAAAATATGCTCAACTCCCGAATGAATCTGGTAAAACCTTCAGACTCTACAGATGATAGTTACACGGAGGCCTTTCGATATCAAGGGAAAATTACAAAATCATTGCTGGTCCGTCTTCACGAAAAAGTCATACGTATAATATACGCAATACATATGTCGCCAATAAAAGAACGTTATTTTATTTATTTAAAAATAAATAATTTCGATTGTGTTATGTGCTCTTTCTCTCATATTTATACAACGCTTCTATAATTTAATCTCGATAGAATCGTCGGCGCTTGGACCCGCGATAACGACGCTATTATTGGCAGTAATGTCCGTTTGCAATCGTTGATTGTTCTCGTGCTTCTTCATCGTGTAATTGTTAGTCTTCTTGCCAGTCAACATCATTAGATCCGAATGTATTCTGAAGTGTAATCTAGACTCTAATAAGTAGCCCGTGTAATTTTTCCTAGAATTTAAATACAATTTTAACTCAATTGGCTTCTCGTAAAAGCCGACAAATTTAATACAAAATCATATCATATACATATAAGAAGAGATCTAGACTTACTTAGCATCTTCTAAAAAACCTATAGCCAACTGAGTATCGCCCTGATCTTGAGCCAATAAAGCTAATTCTACAGTAGCATAGGGAAATAAGTACGTGTCCTCCTTGACTGATTTCTCCAATTGTAAAACGCGTCGCAGACACTCCTCCGACTGCAAAGGATGCTGCATTTGTCGCAGACAAGCGCCTTTCAACAGCAATAAAAGCGCTTTGTTGTCCGCATAGTATTCATTTTTCCTGTATACACAAGATATTAACATGTATTAAAAAAGAGAGTAATTAACCAACCTCTTCATAGTTTTTACATTTTTATTTAAGATGATCGTAAAGTGACCAAATTTATTTAAAATAATCGCTATTTTTATATCTAACATTTTTTCCATTTCCTTTAAAAGTTGCTTATTATGTTCATATATTAATAAAGTAAAATAATAATTCGAATTGTTTAAATAACTTACGAGGCTGTTTTGAGTTCTCTCTCCGTCTCCTCTATTCTTTTGAATATATTCAATATCAAATCTTGCCGCTTGCCTATTATCCTGAACAGATTCCACACATACATAAGCTCAAATATGGGCAAGATTAGATTTTTCTTTTGCACGAAATAACGCTCCGTCCTCTTGATCACAAACTTCTCCATCGGCAGCGACTTGCCGGCAATCCGCTGCTTGTAAGTTGGTACCTGCATCATCAAGCAGTCGATCAGTTGTTTCTCCTCGCTCCCGGTCGACGGTTTCTGCATGAGCAAAATCGCAGCCTTTTGGTACAGGTAAATAGTGCGCGACCAATTAGACTCGTTCGCCAGCATCGTGGCATACATAATCGCTTTATTCCATTGTTGCATCGAGCAATGCGCCCACATCAATTCCCAATAACAGAGATGATGAAACTGCGACCATACATTTTGACTTTTCCACGATTTGATATACCAGTCTATGCACTCTTCGAAGTTGCCCCGCGTGAGCTCTAGTCTTCCCTTGAAGAACAGGAACCATACACCATTCGGATAAAGACTCAATTCCTGTTGCAACACTTGCTCGCACCATTCTAGATCGCCGTCCGAGTGACTTAGTACAAAAGTGACGATTAGATTGTAAGACAACAAAATCATAACGCATAAGATTTGTCGTAGACCTCTCCTCTCATTATAACCCGCTTTTAATTCCGTTAGACCATACGTCTGTAAATGATAATTGAATTAATAAATAAAATTGCACCACATATCATCTATGAATGTTTTTAATTACCTTATCGCCGGAGAATCCGATAAATTCTAATAATTTAATGATTCGCGCCGGTAACAACGATATCATCTGGAACGAGACAGAATTTTTAAAATGTTGTATATTTGCGATAATATATATATTTATGGCAAAGGTGAAACTGTATGTACCAGGTTAAATGTACCAATACCCATACGAACACCACTTTCGAAATGCACTTTGTGAATATTGTCTCCCCATTTGCGATTGTTCAAGATCGTCATGCATTCCCTGCACACAAAAAGGTAATCATGAAAAATGCTGAAGAGATTGAGTGTCAAGTGTAATGTAACTTATTTACTTGTATGACAGAAAACATGTACGAATTTTCAATCCAGCCTTGACAAAGCTGACCAGAGTCTCATCTTCTACAAACGTGAGCATCGATTTTAAAAGGAGCGACTCGGCATAACAGAGTTCCGCATGCACTTCCTCTGTAAAATTAATTCTCAGTTATTTCTTTCATGCACTACTGTGTTTTAGAAACACGAAAGCCGTATGATATGACTATATTCGAGTTAATTTGCAGGATTGTGTCTTCTAAAGTTAATATTAATATTAATTCTTAATTAATTTCTCTAGTTATAATTAAAAATTTCTAATTAATTTCTATAATATGCGACCATTTTTAATAACACTATTGGTAACAAAAAACTCGTAGCAAAATTTACATTAACATTTTAAATTATTACACTTACGATTAAAAGACTAACAGTCGCATGCTATATATATATAGCATAATAAATGTATTTATGTTCTTGTTATTAAAGTTCTTGTCTTAAAAAAATATATTATTCAAATTACTTGTTATTGGAAGAGTTGTATCAATAAAATTAATGATATATTATAATATATTCTTGATATTCATTAATCATTACAAAGAATCAAGGGCCTTGACGTATGCTGCATTATATATGCACAAATATATGTTACCGTTCGTATAAGCATCGTAGTTGATCCTCTTCACTATTTTTCCGATATTCTGCGTGATAGTAGTGTGTTTTCGATGTTTGGAACATACGCTCATGCATTGCTTCAATGTCTCCGATGCCTTCTCGATATGTTTCTACGTATTGCACACGATATATTGTTAAGGAAAGAATTGCCCGCGATTCTTTAAGTTGGATAAATAAAAAAAGTGCTCAAAGCGTAACGGAAGGAACATAATGAATATAATCAGTACTTGTTCAAACGTAAGAATTGCTTCTAAAAATGCGAACACGCTAGTCCCCAGAGAGTGATACATGCTGGTGTCCGCCCATGGCTCTAAAATCTTCCTCGCCTGATCAAAGTCATTGTTGAAAAAACAATGAATCGCTTTTTTTGCCTCCATTATCGCTGTATCCAAATCCATAGAAGTGAGTCTGAAGTAAGAAAAACTATTTATGTAAAAAGCTATTTAAGTAAAAAAAATCTCTAAAGTACAAAAAATGCATTTACATAGAACAATAAAATGCAAATGTGTATATATACGCACTGTGGTAATGATTCCTGAGCATCTTGAAACTGAAAGAAAAAAAAAACACAAGATACATATATATAAGAATATAAACAATTACGTAAAGAGCAAATATAAAAACATACATATTATTATATACTTTTTCAACCTACCTCATCATCACCTTCAATGTCTGACATTTTTGTTTTGTGTTAGGCAACTGGTTCTGTAAAAATAATATAAATAATTTTATAAAAGTAGCTTATATTTTAATATATATCTTCTTATTTATATAATTTCTGCGCATTATAAATTAAGTATATAATCCGTATACAATCCGTAAACGGATTATTTTGACGTAGAATGATTGATCAAAAAGTAATATAAAATATATTACTATATAAGTGCTGCGTTTGCAGAAAAATTCTTCCATACGAAAGAAATTTGCTTATAGCTACAAACGATTATATTATCAAAAGGATCGGGAAGTCTAAGCTTGAGTCGAATCGATTGTAAATTATTTTTCTGCAGCTCAATAACTTTTAATATATACTTAATCTAATGCGTAGAAATTATATAAATAAGAAGATATCCGTAAACGGATTATTTTGACGTAAAATAATTGATGCAAAAAAATTATATCTGATAATCGAGTAGAAATAATAATTAATAAAAATAAAGATTATATGATAGATTATAAAGAAAATATCGAATATATCGAAAACCGCTCTTACACAATCGCAATCATGTAAACTTAAGCAAGCATTTTTAAATAAACACTATTATACATCTTTATCTTTATCTTTATATATATTATATATAAATATATAATATATATTATATATATATATATATAAAATATATCCTTTATATATTATACATTTTTTATATTTCTAATTTAATTCTTTTTATTTTTAATCTAAAATATTTTAAGATAATTTTAATCTAAAATATTATCTGTCCAAAATAATTTAAAATAAATCTTGTATCGTATCTATTTGGTTTGTATTTGTTATTACAAAAATTGTTGCACTTGTAGTGACATGCCTTTAAAAGAATTTAAAAAATCAAATTTTTATTTTAATTCCAGCGTGATCGTGGGATATAATGGAATAAATATTTTAACTTTCTCATTTCCTGCTATTCTCTTTTTCAATTTTATTTATTAACTCCACTTTACTGTAGATGGGTTGCGAAGTCGTTTAAATGCCGGGGGCAAGAAACTCGTAGCAAAACACGAATAAATATAACAAGAGAACAAAGAAATTTTTCTTATATAAAATCTTCTGCGCATCGAAATAATAATTTTTTTAAAAACAATAAAATAAACTTTTTATAGATAAAAAAGTTATGTATAATAAATTATTTTATATTTTCTCTATTCGAAAAAATATGTAACTTTTTTAAAAATCGAAAAACTTCTCCGTATAAAAGTGTACACTATTTTATGGAACAAACCCGATTTCGCTTGTTTATTTACAAGTAAGAAGTGTCCCAAGCAAATACACACACAATCACGGAAATATCGCGTCGCGCGCAATAATATCATGAGTTTTAAATTCAAATCGGGAGATTTCTTTTTCGTGAAAAGCTGATTCTCTGCGAGAGAGACAGAAAGAAAGAGAGAGAGAGAGGAACGGACTGCGACGGACACGGATTCAAAAGCACGAGCAGCGATTTCAGTGCCGAGGAAAGTAGACTGTCAAGAAGAAAGTATAAAAGGCTAGAAGAGACCTACATTTCCTAAATCCGCGCCAGGAGGGGAATGGAGAAAGCGCGCGTGCGCGCTCGCGAAATTCCCGCGCGATTCTGCGCGATACGCAGGTCGTCTGTAAAGCGACCGGCAAATTTACAAATGTATTCGCGAAATATTCACCAACTGTCTTTTATCTACGATTTCTAAAGTACACTTCAATACGATACGATTCAAAAGATTAGTTCCTCAAGCTTTAGCGTGATAAGATTACAAATGTGCATTTTTCTAAAGCGTATTATACAGGATGAAATGTAAAGCGCACGATTAATAATATATATTTTTCGGAAAATTGAATTCCTAAATTTACTTATGTATTAGCAATATAATTTCCATTTCTGTTCAAATAAAAAAAAAATTTCCAGTTCAAATAATTATTAAAATAAAAATATAATATATATAATATATGATATTCATAATTTAAATAAATTAAAAGATTCAGAAAGAAATTTTTTTTCAGTTTCGCGTATAACATACGCATCGCAAGAAATGACAACAATTCGATTGATCATACAGATTTTCTTATGAAGGATATAGCAGAAAAATAAAGACTTGATGAATTTTAATCTTATCTCTCAGAAGATTAGAATGTTAATTTTTCATAATAGTATTTTTTATAAGAAATTTTTGACAATTTCTTTTTTTACTTCTGTCTCTCGTGTAAAGTACTTTAGTGCTAATTACTACAATTAGCCTTAGAAAAAAAAGTGTCAAGTGTCATATTACAATTTGTTATATATATTCCATGATAAAAGAAAATATTTTAAATATTTAATGAAAAGAAAACTCTCAAAAAATAACTCTCGACAATAAATAACAATAGAAACATGCGTAATGACCGCGAATCAATCTTCATCAATTATTCATTTGTAAATAGAGCGCAATGCGTGCCTCGTTAAATACTGGGAGAGTCAGTCGTTAGATACAGATGGACGCGTCTACGATCGATCGTTGCCGTAGAACACGCTAGGCAAAATGTATATCAGTAGTAAATCCTTTCGTTCTGCGATCCTGCGTGGTGAATGTCATCAGAAGATCGCTATGCATACGCAATGCATTTTCGATCGAACACAAGGCTGTCACGCGGGCACCGCGAAAACGTGCGACGCATTCAACGACCTTACAGTTACAACCCACGCGCGAGAAAGCTCAGCGTGAACTGACGTAAACGGCCAACACGATTCCATGCTCACCCTTATAATCTACCCGCGTGAAGCCGGGCGATTACCGAGTAGCGCCGAAAAATGCCGAGCGGCGACGAGCGCGACGACCGATCGCGAAACAGAGAGAGCATCATAGATATAGTATATCTAACCCGAGTGTTGAGGAGTGGGAGCCGAGGTGCACGTAGAAAGGGACATACTCTGTTTCGTGCCATTTGCGTTCTCTCTTGCTCGCATGTAGCATGACGAAAGAGAGCGTTATGCTATGTGCGAGCGAGAGAGAACGCAAGGAGCACGAAGCAGAGTATGTCCTTTTCTACGTGCATTTTTACCCCCGCTCCTTAAATAAAGGCAAACACTCGGTCTAGATATACTATGTCTATGGAGAGCACCGATTCTCGTCAGAGGCTCTTACGTGATTCGCATTTTCGTGAATAACAAAAGACTCTATACGAGTATCAGGATCGCGTAATAATGGGAGCTTTCCGGCAAGAAAACATAGATATAAACACAATGTCACACAAAATTGGCTTTTAAATAAAGAATTTTTAAAGACTATAAAATTTTTCTATTTGGCAGCTAATCATATGATATTGTGTTTATATTCTTGCTGGAAAAATACTAAGAAGATTTCACAGTATCGTTATAGGTTAGATTGGATTATATTAGAAGAAAAATAATGTTTTTTTTTTAAATTTCCTTTCTCGCTCAAAATCAGTTTTTAAACATATGTAAAAACTGATGATATTTATTGAATATGGAACTAAGAACTGGTTTTCGTTTCTGATTAACCTTTAAGATACTTTCGTTATCGGTATAATTTTTTTTTAATCTAACAGAACATCTCTGAAATTAATTCGAATTCTTCATTACAAGATACATAATATAAAAAGATAACGTATGTTTTTCGCTTCTTTGATAAAAATATCATATCTGAAGAGAGATGTGTATCGATATAAAAAAAGTGTAAAATTAAAAAAAAAAAATATATATATATATATACAATATATACAGGGTGTCCGACAAGTAAGTGACCAAACGAAAGGTGGAGGTAGATTGGGTCAAACTGAGTCGAAAAGTTCTGAACCATTTTTTTTTATAATTTCTAATAAAAGAGTTATTATTGAGTAAAGTCTGACCAATCAGCGCCGATTTTTAGCCGGGCGCATATCAATGAGCTGTGTAGTTGCGGCAGCGCATGCTTCATGGCGCGCGGCTCACCGACGTGCGTCCGACTAAAGGTTGGCGCTGATTGGCCAGATTTTACTCAATAATAATTCCTTTATTAAGCGTTACAGAAAAAAATGTTACACACATAGGACTTTTCTGTTCAGTTTACCAGGCATATAAATATGAAACCGGAATTTGCCCATAGATTGCTCTAGCTGTCAATGTAGTTATAGTCAAACCGCATCATTGGCGCCATTTTCTTGTTTTGACATCTGATAAAGATTTTTAACTCACAACAATATAAGTTTCATACAACAGCATAGTTTTTAATAGCGTTGAACATGTCGAATTTTGTGCCTGGAAACTACGATTTGCGGACAGCATTGATTTTCTGTTACCATTTGAAGAAAACTGCTGCAGAATCGCATCGAATGCTTGTCGAAGCTTACGGTGAGCATGCTCTTGGTAAATCACAGTGCTTTGAGTGGTTTAAAAAATTCAAAAGTGGCGATTTTGACGTGAGAAACGAAGAACGTGGAAGAAGGGTGTGATCTATTATGAGCTGCTAAAACCTGGCGAAACCGTTAATACTGAACGCTACCGACAACAAATGATCGATTTGAATCAAGCTTTGCGTGAAAAACGACCAGAATATCAAAAAAGGCAACACAAAGTGATTTTGCTTCATGATAATGCACCATCACACACAGCAAAACCGGTCAAGGAAATGATTGAGGCGTTTAGTTGGGAAATACTTTCGCATACGGCTTACTCACCAGACTTGGCTCCATCCGATTACTACTTATTTGCTTCGATGGGACACGCACTTGCTGAGCAGCGCTTCACTTCTTACGAAAATGTACGAAAATGGCTCGATGACTGGTTTGCCTCAAAGGAGCAACAGTTTTTTTGGCGTGGCATCCACAAATTGTCAGAGAGATGGGAAAAATGTATAGCTAGCAATGGGCAATACTTGGAATAAAATATTTGTTATCATCTTCATACAATAAACGTGTATTTTCTATACAAAAATTCCGATTTCATATTTATATACCTGGTACTGTACTCTACTTGCTGACGAGCGTTGTCAAGGGTGCTTTGGGACACTCTGTATATATATAATTATTTCAAGTACAAAAAAATAAAGATAATAACGAAAAATCAGTCGGGAAGTAATCTTCCGTCATTAAGACGAGGATATCAAGATGGGACTTTATCTCTGATATTCTATGATTATTCTCAGGAAAATACAAACAAATTAAGTTAAACGTATTTAGATAGAATTATATAAACATATACAGGGTATAACAGAGCGCCCGTATCAGGCGTTTTTTTTTTTTTAAACGTAGCAAGTTGGGGAAAAAATTTTTATAGTAAAAGCTATAGTGAAGAATCAAATGATAACACTCGTGTTCTGCTGCAAAAAGAATAAAACAGAGTATTTCGATGAAAGTCCCTACGCTTATAAAATTAAGTCTATCAATTTGATAAATAAGACTATAAAATGTTACATAAATAAATATTAAGTTTTTGTTAAAAATAATATATAAAAAAGCTTTTTATATATATAATTGATGTTTAGGAAATTCACTTAAACTTCGGACTTAATAATCGAACTTTAAATGGAAAGAACATATGATATTGACTGGACGAGAATTGAATTACGTAACACGGTGTATAATCTGTTTCGTATTGTATATAATTAAATTTAAATGCATAAATCTGTTTAAAAAGATACAGTACATTTACAAAACATTAATAAATAATTGCAGTTTGGACAACAATTTTGAATATGCCAATGTTATAATTATATTGTTTTGCTCCTTTAATATTCTGGTTGTTTTTGCATTTTAAATGTTTGTTAAATCATGCAATATATATAAGCTGTCACGAATTTTCATGAAATTCTCGAAAAAGAAAATTAAGGATTAAGATAAATAATTTTTTTTATTATATGTAATTATTTTATGTAATCACATATTGTAGTAGGAGCTTCTCTTTCGAATCGTTATTCGCGGAAATCTCAGAGTTGACTGTGACGTACCTTGAACAAGAATGGAATTCTCACGATATACAACTTTATATATATATATATATATATATATATATATATATATATATATATATACATGTATGTGTGTGTAATTATATTATTATTGCTTGACATGAAATGTTCACGTGCTATCTGTATTAAACTAAATTTCGCTTAAAGATATGATTCGCACGAGAAAAGCAATTTGCAAAATATATAAAACCCATATATACAAATTATATCTCTTAATCATATCGATTTAAAACTCATCGTTGCAATCTCGAATCTTACGTTTGGTTTTCATCAAACTGAGATTATTTCTATATTTATTCGTAATATTATATTATAGCATACAATGCATGAGAAAGAGACAAAAGAGGCAAAGAGTGTAAATAACGGATTGACACACGTTCCTTTTTACTTCATCCTTCGTATTTTCTCACAATTAGCTCCTATTTTTTTTTCTCCTTCTCCTTCTTCAACTCTTTAAAGTATATATATACGTCTATTTAATTTTACGCGCAAGAAGTCTAACAAGAGATGTATGATGTATCGCGATTATATGAGAGAACCGAGATAGCGATTCGCGGTAGCAGCGCTCGCGTCAGATGTCAGACGATCATACGTCAAAATTACTTGCTCGACGCGACGAGAGGAAAGTCACCGATAGTGGCTTCGAAGGGCGTTTTCGGTGCGTCCTCTAAAGAGGCGCACGAGAGAGACGCGGTAATCGCGCGTCAAGATCGCGATCTATCGTGACGACGAAGAGAGAGAGAGAGAGAGAAACCCACTTCGACGACGACGTCATCGTCGCGGCGTACGAGATATCCATTGACACATCCGGAGAAACTCCGATTGGGTCGTAAACTGGACTTCGCTTTGATTCTCGCGGGAGATCCAGGAGGTTTAATAACTCGTCTAGCGAAAGATGTAGGCGAAGCATCCTCTCTTTCTCGTCTTCTAACGACCAACGGTTTCTCTCGCCACCGTCGAGCTGACGCAACATAACCTTCTCAGCCGCACAAACAGTCAACGACAAATTTCCGCTGCGTAGACGTGTGTATTTCTGTCCGCCCGCAAAGTACGTTTGTGTGTAATTTAATTATAGGAATAGAGCCATAGCACGTCAGAGCATTGTCGCGTGTTGGAATTGTACGATATTATTGTCGTGCGCCAAATTCCCGGGAAATCATATGTTACGATTATACGTTTGTTATTTTGTAGAATCCGCAGTTTTTTTCCATTATATTCTTCCTTCCTCGCCCTTTTATTGTTGTTTAGGCATTGCTCGTGACATTACGCGTGCTATCATATCAGTCATATGTTCAATCTGATAAGAATGTATACTCTAATATTTGACAATTCTATAAATTTCATATTTTTTATCGAATATAAGATCCAAGCATAATAATCTAGCTTCTACTGGAATACTAGTTATTACAATTTATAACATAATTTACTATTATTTTTCTTGATTATACATCTCTTTGTGATACATACCATGACAATATTGATTACGATATAATACTGTAAAGAAAAAGAAAAATTTTTGGTTTTTACAGATTTTCAGTGTTTGTGCTTGAGGGTATGAAGTGCAACCTACACTGTAATAACTGTGTTGAAAAATTACCTGGTGTTAGTTAACTTGATTTCTGCTATGGAAAATCAAGGTTACCATCATCAAACCCTTTCAACTCATCAGTCTTTCTGGAAGAAGAATACACGCGCTGTGCCAGGAAGGTATATATTTTCTAAGATTTTATTTTCTGCGTACTTGAAATTATATATACTTATTAAATCATTGATTAATTTATTTGAAGGCCAAGCCTGAAGCAAGATATTAGACACCATAAGTTTAATTCCACGGCAATTGGATCTAGCAATCTGACTAATATTGCTAATAGTAGTGGTAGTACAGGTGGAAGTGGAGGCTCCACTTCTTTTCAAGATTTTCAGGAGAGTGTAGACGATGCATGGGATTCGGGAGATGATGAATTTTGCACAGTTTCGGATGTGAAGATATCAAAGAAAGTCAGCCAGTCAGCAGCTCTTAGTGTTATCAACAATCACAGATCTAGCAAGAAGTGTTCACAGTTGCTACAGGCAAATGCGAAAGTAGTTCAACATGAAATTATTCCTGAAGAGAAAAAAGCGGAGGCCCTGCAAAGATTAGCTGTGCAGCCATTACATTTACGCAATGCAAATCTGCATTTACAAGTGAATAATAGCCAGCATCCCAGTGAGAACGTAGATTTAAAGTATGGCGTATCACCTCAGCACAAACCAACACAATTCCCTGGTAGACCACAACCATTGAGGCAAACAAATGCTCCCAACAAATTTTTTATACCTTCAAAGGAGCAAGGTGTGAATCCATTTGTTGCATATTCAGCAGCAATCCTTAAGACATAGGATTTACAAATTGCTTATGAATCTGTTTAGATGGGGAAAGTAAAGTGGACAAGTTTCAATTACTTTTGGATGCGTCCGTTCTGAATTTGGATGAATTAAGGCATTTGTCGTGGTCGGGCGTGCCTGCCAAATTACGTTCCGTCACTTGGAGGTTGTTGTCTGTAAGTAGCGAAGGTAAACGAGCTGTAAACTATCGAGCATGTGAGCGCTATGGCGAAGCAATAAGCAACCGTGTTCGTAACATTGTAGGAATACTTGCCAGCTAATATGGAACGTAGGCAACATGTGTTAGAGCGCAAACGGCTAGACTATTGGAATCTTGTTAAGCAGTATTACGATGTCGAACGAGACGAGGGGTTTCAAGATACATATCGTCAGATTCATATCGATATCCCTAGAATGTCACCGCTCATTTCGCTATTCCAACAGACGACAGTGCAACTGATATTCGAAAGGATATTGTACATTTGGGCAATCAGGCATCCCGCATCTGGTTATGTTCAGGTGTTTAATATCAAATCACCTATTGTATTATACTGTAAAAAACTAGAACTGATTCGATCGTTGTTATAGGGTATGAATGATCTCGTGACGCCCTTCTTCTTAGTCTTTTTGCAAGAAGCGGTACCAGTGCAGGCTTGGCAGGATCTAGAAAATTATGATGTAGCGTCGCTGTCGAAGGAACAGCGCGACATCATCGAGGCAGACAGCTTCTGGTGCCTGTCAAAATTCTTGGATGGTATACAGGACAATTATATATTTGCTCAATTGGGAATTCAGCACAAAGTAAATCAGTTGAAGGAACTGATACAGAGAATCGATGGTGAATATTTCGATAAAAACATGATTATATACATGCTATATTAAATATTCGCATTTTTCTTTAATGCAACTGTTACTGCATTTAGCACCGTTGCATCAACATTTACATCAGCACGGAGTGGATTATCTACAGTTCTCCTTTCGGTGGATGAATAATTTACTGACCAGAGAAATTCCACTTCATTGTACCATTCGATTATGGGATACTTATCTGGCAGAGTCTGATAGATTTGCATCGTTTCAGCTCTACGTGTGCGCAGCCTTTCTTCTACTTTGGAGACGACATTTACTCCTGCAACCTGATTTTCAAGTAATTTATTTCTCAATTCTACATATTATCGTAACGTAATTTTATATTTGAAACTTCGATTATTGCTGTACGCTTAATTGACCTAACTTTAATAATTGTAGGGGCTGATGTTAATGCTACAAAACCTGCCCACGCAAAACTGGACGGATTCAGAGATCGGCATGCTGGTAGCCGAAGCATACAAATTAAAATACGCATTCGCCGATGCGCCAAATCACTTACAAGCTCATGATACTACGGCTAGGTGACCATTTTCAGTTAACGAATTTGGGTTAATGTTATTATGAATATAGTGGCCAAACTGTGAGGAGTCGGTAATATTGTGTTAACGTGCCGGCTCTCTTCTTCCGTCTCTATCGTCGCTATATATACTGCGACGTCCAATCTATCACGGCCATATTGAAAATTTCCGGAGTGCGCGAAACATTCTTACGTTTTGTTTCCATATTGACTATTAAGTTTACTCAATTTACTTTGTATAAGGTTTATTCCTTTGTTACGTTAGGAGAATTTCGTGGAAAGGGAGATGTTTAGATATATTCGCCATGTTTCGCTTCAGAATAAGATATAAATGCAACTTAAGACGCGCGCACAAAGAGTGTAACGCGAATCAATTGCCATTTCCCGGTTTGCATTACATTTATATATATATATATATATATATATATATATATATATATATATATATATATATATAAAAGTCTCGGACACACATTATATACAGATAATATATATAGACAAGAAAGTTTTATATATCGACCCTGTGTTTTGTGCTTTTACATAATAATCATACCACACTTCCCCTCCCTCATCAGCCTTACCTATAATTATATTTATATTCCAACAATAATAATGAGTTTGTTTAAAAAAATATAATTATTAATGCTTAAATGATATCGTGATATTATTTTATTAATGTAATATATATATATATATATATATATATATATATGATTTTGATATTATATATATTTCTTTTATATTTTGTCTCCAATATAAGACAAATTTTGGATTGGGAAGGGAGGTAGATATATTATCCTATATTACAAAGGATATTGCAAATAAATATGATTAATACCGGCGAGTTTTATCTAACATCTAATACCATCTAACTATATTTTAATTATACCTTTAATCATCCTCTATACTGATTTGGCCATAATCAATACTATCTAATGGCGGCATCATCGAGAGCGATTCGTTGAGATTAAAAGTTTCCTGCAACATAAAGAAAAATAATTTCATTCATGTCTGAATGAGATATTGTAAAGATGTCTAGAGAAGACACTTTTTGAAATCTTTCAGATGTTTTTTTAAATATTTTTCGTTGCTTAAGACATCTTGAGTTTTTGAAATTTTTGTAAACTTTGTGTACGTACACTCACGTAATCTACGTGCACGGGCATTGGGTATACACACGGCATACATTCCATTTGCGTGACTCCATTATTATTAGCGGTACATTCGCACAATTGGCACTTGTTTGGCTCGGCTGTAAGGGCGATTCTCTTCGCGAAAACGCTCGTAAATTTTTTAATTGAAGCCGACTTTTCGAGACGCAGTTTGTCGCCGCTGAATATCGTGCCGTTTGTCTCCAAGGCCAGCGGTGTGCAGTAGCCTAGCACGTTTTTGGAAAGTTTGACCTGTCTTCGCAGATCTTTGTCACCGGTTAGTACTCGGGCGTCCTTCTTAGTGTACGACTTGGTCGCGTCCAAGCCGTAGAAGATTTTGCCGATCTTCTCCTTCTCGAATTGGAAATCGCCATCCATTAGTATGTGCAGAGTGATATCGTGTTCTAACAATACTTGGTGTAATACCGAGTACTCCAACTAAAACAAAATGTTGAAAGATGAATTAAATTATAGAATTCAAGAAAATTATCAAATTTCATGAAATACATCTTGAAGATTGAACTTACCGTTTGGTTCTCCGGCTCGCAATGCGAGCATGGCATCAATATGAAAGTCTTCGACACGCCGGCCCTGAAGACGAGCCGCGAAGCGAATCCAATCGCGGCGAAAATGTCTTGACTGCCGCTGCCTACTGGCACGTAGCTTAAATAATCGATGAAGCGTGCTACGTTCTTCGTGAAGATTTGTCCGTCGAGAATGATGCTCCTGGGTCGATCGTGCACTTCGTTACCGCCAAAGATCACCAGGGACCATCGATTTCCCGTGAGACCTCGATCATTCATCTCCTTGTCGAGCTGTGTAATTAACAACTCCATACTGCTATTCAACTTCATATCGCGATTGCAACTCTTTGCCTCGACGATAAACACCACGTCGGCCGATCGGGGCACTTTGTCCTCCTCCAGCCGTTTGAAACGGCCTTCGGCTACCTGACTACCGTCCATCATAGTGCATGAGGTGCACTTATCGGGTATTCTCAGATAAGTGTCGCGGAACATGCATATCTGCATGTACGACATCGCCACCGTGCACGTCTCGGCTTCGGTGAGACTGTTCAGGCACATCTTAGCGTATACAGCAGGATCGATCACGCCGAAACAGATACCGAACTCCGAGCTCTTGTTCACAAACAGATCGTCGCAGAACTCAAATATTACGCTGTCTTGATGTAGGATCTTGTTAGCATGATTCGTCGTGTCAGTGCATTCCTCATCAATAGACCAGCTGTGAGCAAAAGTGCCGGTGTCCTTTAGAAACAGCTTGTTCGATCCCAGGGTGTCATCGAATTGTTCGTTGCTCATCGTGCCGAAGAGACCGGCCGTCTTTCCGTAATACCAGCCTGACAGTTCCAAGGTACACAAATTAAACTTGAGATTACATTCCAGCCGGAATTGGTTGTGCTTGCGTTCCACCGTTACCATGTTCTCCACTTGGTAAACGTACGTCGTGCCATGGTCCAACTCGATCGGCAGCTGCAGATTCGTTGTAGTGCCGGATGATTGGGAAATCAACTTCATTGTCTGAATAATATAATTCCGTATAAAAATAATTTATCTTTTAATTATAATGAAAATATAATTATATAATATTAAATATTTCTTACTCCCTAGATAAAATTGATGATTGAAATTTTGATTTAATTCTTGTTATAAAATAATAATAAGTTTTACTAACATCGTTGAAGAGATCCAATTCGATAGCGTTGTTTCCGATTAATACTATGATCTGATGAGTGATTTCTTCAGGTTGTATATTATATTTGACTAGAATCGCGAAAGTATTGTGCGCAAAATCCTTCGCTAACAAGTAGATACAATTTCCGGCAAAATCAAAGTAACGTCCGTCAAACGTGATATAATGACGAGAACCGATAATCATGGCTTGCGCTGAAATATGAATTATTATACATATTAAAAATAAATTTAGTTTTCGATTTGTTTATTAAAGTTTTATTGTAAAATTTAATCGAGGCAAATATGTATTGAATTAAATTCAAATATAATAATGGAAATAAGGGAAATCTCATATCAATTACTTCCGAATTCTCTAATAGTTATCGCTTTCTCTCTTGCATTACTTTCCTACGAGAACAAATCAGTGAAAGACAGAAAATATGTTAGATATAGCATTTTTTTTGTCTTTCATTTGCTTTCTCACTCTACATCTACATGATCATATAACGGCACAAATGTAAAGTAAGATAGTAGCGTGTAAGAGAAGAAGCATTAAAACCAATCAAAAAGTAATTAATATTATTCATTTCTATTATTATATTTTCTTAATCAAACCTTTGAACGGCGGTAACCAGTTTGACAGCTCCGAGTATGGTTTGTACTGATAGTAAAGACTCCAAAAGGTAGTATTCGAAGTTACGAAATATTTCTTGATGTCCGCGATTGCTCTGATTTCTGGTATTTCGTGGAATTCAGGCGTCTGATTGAAGGCGTGCCAGGACATGGGCAGTTTTTGCTCTAGGCATATCAGACCCTGATTAGGATCGAAGATGAACATGGTCTTAGCTTCTCTGTAGCGACTTTCAGTTTGTAACGCTGTCTGGCTGATGTCCATCATCTTGGAATGCACCAACCGGATAAAAGCCTCTATCTTAACCTTGACTTCGAAGTACTCACAGAAGTAATCGATCCTATCGTACATCTGCTCAAGTTTCTCCAAAGCGTAGTTGACCGACGGTAATTTTCGAAGCTCTTTCAATTCCGATATAATTTCATCTATGACGTCTTTAAGTTCTTTACCAAACGGCACAAAGGCAAAATAGCGTTCTTTTAAGAATTGTATCATCAAACCCGAATATTTGTGCACATTGGTCACTATATCGTTCGCTTTGATGTCGCGATAGACCTTGTCAATATCCTGAGAAAAGTTGGCAAATCGATCGAAATATGGCGACGTGATAATCTCCTTTTTACGATCATACAGGAAATCGAGTATCTCTTTGCTCGCTTTCCAGACGACTGTCTCGAGATAATGAATGAATCGGATGAACATAGGTTCCATTAACTTCAAGAAGCGATACCATTGTTCCGAGATGGAGGAAAAAATTGTATTCCAAAGATTCTCGATGTATTTGATAAAAGACACGTGCAGATCTTTGATGAACATATCGTATTTCTCTATCAGCTTCTCGATTATATCCGTCACCTGCGACACCGATTCGCCTTTCAACACAGCAACGACAATCTCAGATACTTTGTGATAAGCGTTTTTGATGGTCTCGATCAGCCAGAGCAATGAATTTCGCAAGGCTTCGCCAGATTCGCCCATTATTTCCCAGATCTCGTTGAGAATGTTGGGAAGAGACTGGATATGACTTCGCAGGGACAGTTCATCGACGGCGTATATCCCGATATTAACGATATCTTTGATGTAGAAGTAATTGGCATTATAAGACTCGTTCAAATATACCTTCAGCTCTTCAAAGTCATACTCGAGATTTTTTAGATCACTAAAAAAATATAATTTATAGATATATATATATAAACAAGCTGAAAATTGTGCGAATTAGAAACTTGCACATTGCTTCCTCATTATTTTATTTCGCTCATAAAGCTTAACCTTCTTAAAGCAAGCGAGTTTTTTAATTTTGGCTTTCTCATAGAGGAAAATATTTCAAAATTTCCGAAAGTTAGGACGTGTACAGACATTTCTCAAAAAATTCAATTTTATAAAAAATGAATTTTTTCACTGATCCTCACTAAATTCAATACCAATCATCCTTTAGTAATATTCTATTCATGTAAAAAAATTAAACCCGATATCTCAAAAATTGCAGAAGTTAGAGGTTGTACAAACATTGCGTACATACATACATATATACATACATACATAAATTTTTTAAGGATATGATTTTACGTCGTTTTGAGACATTCTAAACACATTGGCATAAAACACTCGAAAAAAAAATTTTGTCACGAAAACAAAGCTTTCTCTATAAGGAAGCAAAATACATAATTATATAGAAATTAAATCTTATTTTAATATTTTTATTTTATTTTATTATTTCATTTATATTATTTATCTGAATGTTTTTCTGAATACTCGATTTAATATTATAGATATTTAACATTTACTTTTTCAAATACTCACTACCAATCGTCAAGAAATCCTGAAATATCCTGCTGAGCGTCCTCCCACACATCCGTAATAGAATTTATTACTTCATTTTTGACATATTGTTTCCAATAATCGATATCGTTGTTTACATTTTCACACATTTCGTTAAAGGTTGTTTTTACAGTAGTCTGCAAGTAGTCATGTGCGCGTAATCGCGTGTTAATTATATTGCATTAAAAAATATATATTTTAATATATTACATTTAGCTTACAATGATATCACTCTTGAGTTCGGGCCGCCATCGCAAAATTGAGGTAACGAGTCTCGAGTGATTTAATTTCAGATAAAAAGAAACGTCTGAAATTATTAAATCATCGTTGTAGGTTCTCCAAATGTTAAATATAGCGTTTCGAGCGTCCGGAATATTGCCATCCATTCTTAGACTCACTCGTGCATCTATAGAACGCGACGGAATGTAAAAACGGATAAAAAACAAGAATTGTTTCAATTTTAGTATTAAAAAATAATGTACGTGTTTATTAAAAAAAAAAAAAAAAAAAATTGTGTAAAATATTCATAAAAAATATCAAGAGCTTTCTGTAAAATAAAATAAAACAGAAGAAACACACATTTTTAACTCCCAAAGTTTTTAAACAGCTTAATTTTTATTTAAAATCTTGTTTTATCTAATTTAATATCTCACTTTAAAATTATATATACTAATAGGAGTTCTTTTTAGTTTTCGATATTTTATCTCACTTAATTTAATTTAATGTCTCTTACTTTAATAGATGCAAATTATTAATTCTCTTAAATATTCCTAACTTTTAATATACTCACCGGGCGTGTAATTAACCATTGCCCAGATAAACTTCTCACTAGGATCCAAAAAGAAAGAACCGGTAGCGTTAAGTTCTGGCGTATTGATTGCGCTACCATTCACGACGTAACGAGAAGATGAAGGATAATAACCGATCGTGAAATACTTAATCTCATCATTATTTATTCGCCGGAAGAATATCTCTCTCGATTTCCGATCGATTCGACCGATCAATTCTCCAGTTTCGCTCGACATATAACCGCGCGTATATCGAGCGTGATTTATCGTTTCGAGCAATACATATTCTTGTCTGCGAACAAATCCTTCGACGTCGAGATCTAATCTGATGTTGACATGCTTGCCCGATATTTTATAGAGATACTTCCTGTTCGATGCATCGCTCTCATCTCTCAACAAGACGGACAACGTCAATAATTTGTCCTCGTTGGTGGAGTAATCCGCGGCGAAGACGGCGTTTAATAAGTCCCTGCGATCTCTCTTCATCAATATGCCCTTTAACGTGACATTTTTTTCGAAGGTCGGGTGTCGAAAACTCAAAACAACTTGCTGTTGGTTAGCTTCCATGGATGTGACATTGACATTTGTCCAATTAAAAGCTGCACCGACAATCTTCGATATCTCGTCGTCGCGTTCCCATTGCAAGTTCGCTTCGGAGCTTATTTCGTTGTTAGTGATCTTATACGAGCCATCTACAGTGAAGTTTCGGAAGGGATAGAATAAATTAAGAATGATGAACTGATTGTCCATATCCTCGGTGGTTTTATTCAAGATGTTTACATGATAAGACACCCAGGCATCCTCGGCTAGACTTAACCATGTGTTCTGATCAAACTCGCCAGGTAGTACCTGATAGTCCGTCTTCAGCTGGATCGTCTTGTTCGAGTGCATCGCCTTCAAATGGATGTCCTGGCCGGTATGGGTAGTCCGGATCTTGGATTCGCCGGCGATGTTGAAGGCTGAGCTGTTGTCTAACCGATAAATGTTCACTTGCTTGAACTCGACGGTGGGATAATTGGTTCCCTCATTTCCACCGCTGTACTCGTATTGGTTTACGTAGATGATGCCTATGGGCTTATAGATGTTCTCCACGGTAATTTGAATACGATCTTTATCGAAGCCAGCCCGGGATTCACTCTTTGAATTATATTGAGTATCTAGCACTTTCTGATTGTTGTAGATCAAGATCGAATGGCCCGTAGTGACTTGTGGACGTTTTTTGTAGCCGTAAGTTAGATGACCGATATGACGAGCATTCAGAGGAACTTCTATGTGCAGAATACCCTCTAGATTCGAATCTAATCGTTCGCTGTAATAAATGTAATCGGAGTTGAGCGAAGCCGTCTTATTATTAGGCCAGAAGCACTCGATGAATCTCTTATTCTGCTTTCTGCATATAAAAAGAGAAACGATAATTAGAGAAAATTTTAAAAATAATAAAAGAATTATTTTTAAATTACTTAATTTATTTATTAATTATTTATAGAAAAGTTTTGATTTTTACATAACATTATATGTGCGATTCAATTAATTATTATATATTGTATATACTTTTTCTATAATATAATGGATTTACTTACAAAGTAGTAAGTACAATAAAATTGCATCCGACGAATAAATTTTGCGATATCGAAGCATTAATGGTTCCATTAACGTTGATTAAACTTTCATAAAATATCCTTGCGCTTCCAATCTGCTGTCTTGAAGGATAAAAGAGATCGGCATTAATTAAATTTCGTTCATCGGAATTACCGTCATAACTAAAAAAGAATACAAGCGTTTCTTCTTGCAAAAATCTCGGCGTATACAGAGAATACTTGAGCTCGATTTCTTTTTTATCGAAGGTGATATTAAAGAGATTGTTCACAGATTCCGTCGGCAATAAACCCCATGTCAATCGGAAGTGCCCATTAATATCGCGCGTAGCCATACGAACCTAAAATTTTGCGTTGTTATTATTTAAGAAAGAGAAAATATTTTTGTTTTAATTTTATGGAGGCGCATATAAATATACAAGAAAGAGAGGGAAAAGGAGAACAAAAAAAAAGAGAGAATATAATTTAGATAAAAAAAATCTATTTTAAATTTATTTTAAAATTTTCTAAGAATATATGTTTATATTAATATATTTTTCTTTTTGAAAATTTGGTGTTTTCTCTTAAAAGAGAATTATATCTCTTTCTTTCAATTCGCATAAATACTTTTAATAAAATAAAAACTACTTAAATTTGTATTATTATCTTGACTAATTTTACTATTTATTAATATTAAAAAAAAAAGAATACTAACCAATCCATCCGAAGCATAATTATTCTTTGCCTTAATATCGTTGTAGCCCAGCACGTAAGAAATGTCCTGCATATTCTTGCTAGTATGATAACTGATCAAGAACCGATGATCGTCTTTATTTGGAGGTGGCAATTTCACAAGGAACACCGCGTCCAAGTTTTGCTTATTGCGGAAACCTATAGTCGCGTTTGTCTCGAACTCCCACGCTTTTCGATCGATGTCCAAATCCAAACCCATATCGATATTTCTGTACAACCGACCGAGATTCTTGAAAAACACGTGAGTCGACAATTCCTTCTTGCCCAAATCCGCGGTATCATATCCTGCGATCAGTTTCATTAACATGTCTTCCATGTAGATCAGTTTCCATTGAATGGCCGCATGGCACTGATCGTCATTCAATCGATGATTTAGCCGAGCGTCACCGCTCGTATTGGTCAGCATCATATTGCCGTTCACCATCACAATCCTGCTATCATTCCAAGGTGTTTCGGCTTGAATGTATAGAGTCGTATTGCCATTTACTTGCACATTCATGAAAGTATTTAGCTGATAAATATCTACTTTGTCAACTTTTTTGATGTCCGTGCGAGTTCTCACGTCCCAATTAAAATTGTTGAGGACATTTGCGTCGACAGTACCATTAAAAGATCCACCGTCGACATCCAGCAAAAGACCGTACGTCTTTCTCTTTAATCTTAAAATGAGTCGATCGGTGTTCGCGCTTTTCGGCTCGGCTTTAACATCTATCGAAGTCAAAGTGTCATCCTTCACGAAGATGACAGAGCTGACATCATAAGATTTTGCTTGTAGCTGGTTCTTTAATTCTCCTCTAACATCATACAACGATTCGTTGATCTGTCTTAGATCTCCGTGGAACTGGAAATGAGGTTCATGCGATAGCGGCGTATGTAGATCGGCATCGATCTTGCCATTACTTAAGTTTCCAGCCAGCTGATATTCCTGATCGCCGAGATGCGTTACGCATACGTTCAATTTCGCAGTATTGTTTACACGAATCGCATTACTGTACAGAACGTCAGCTTCCAGCGACTCTAAAATTTTTATCCAACTTTTCAGTTTCGCAGAAGCTCTTACAAGATGCTCCTCTATTTGCCAAGCGGACTCGAAAGACATCTGCAAAAAATAAACGATTTAAATTTTTATTTAATTTTATTTAGATAATAATAATTTAATTTTTATGTTAAACTTAACTAAAATTAATCGCTAATATAAATTATTATTAATTTATAACTTAATCGGATTACATATATATATATATATATATATATATATATATATATATATATATATATATATATATTAATACTTACGTATTTTGATACAGGCTCTTCCATTCTTGCATTGAATTTAAGTTGCTTTCTATTTCCTGTAAAATCCTTTTTCGCGGCGATTGTAGTTTTCGGTATTTTCATAACAGGTGAATCGATTGCACCATAAATCATCATATCAAGCAAAGCTTTCTCTATCTATATAAAAATTAAAGTATATATATTTTTATTTTTATATTTGCCGATATTTTTACTTGTAAATATTTTAAGAATCGTGCGAGATTTACCTTTATATTTCCTAATAAATCTACGTTTAATTGATTTCCACGAATCGTAACTGTACTTCTATATAGATTGCCTTCGATCTCTACAATTGCGCTGCTACGAAAGTCTTTAAGTAATTCCAAAGGTGTTTTTATATTTAATTTTATCAAATGCGCCTTCGTATTATTCGTATCAACTTGATACGTATAATTCCCATGAAATCCGGTCTAGACAATAATAAAATTTTATTTGATATATATTTTCTTTACCTATATATATTTCGTCGAATTGTTCGTCTAATTATAAAGTATAAAAAAATTTTCTTTTTTTTTTTAAATTGTATATAAAAATATTACCTCGATCCATGTAGTATTTTTCCTAACGTTCACGATCATTTCCGTAAAATAAGTCAGTTTCTCAAGATCGATTAAAAATGTGTAAAATGATACTATCTCTTTGATACTGCTAAACGTTAAATCAATATGTAGATCATTATTTATATGAAAAACGTCTTCCATGGAAAAGCTGTCGTATATGATGATTTTGCCGGGTGGCAATTTTATTGTGCTTTGAATCTTGTAAGTATCGCCTTCAGTATCGATATCTATTTCTCCCGATATATCCGGGATTATTACAAGCCATGTCTATATATAAATGAATAAAGATATAGATAATAATATTATATTAATTTAATAATTGTACTTTCTTATTAAGAGAATAAATACAGGGTGCTAAATTTCAAACGTAACAGGCCAAATATTTCGATAACTGAATGAAATATCCGGTTTATTTTTAGATTGTATCGTTTCGAGGCGGATAAATTTTATATTAAAAGAATTTGACTTTGGATAGACGCGTAAAAAAAAAAAAAAAACCAATATTTCATTTAATTATCGAGATATTCGGCCTATTACGTTTGAAATTCAGCATCTTATATAAAAGTCTCAATTTTTTTAAATTAATTTAAATTTATTTCTTATATTGCTGGGACGGCGCATCTTGATACCCCCGCGTTAAACCAGGTCACCGGTTACCCGTGGTTATGCCGGGTTTCCCGGCGTATCCTGCTATAGTTTGTAAGATTGTTACCGCGTTCTCCGCGCCCCGTACAACCGTTTTGCTCTCCGCGTCCAGACAGACTCTAGTGCCGCTTGTATATTATACCACGGCCCGTTAGACAGTAAGACCACCTTGTACATACCGCGTCTTGTAATTATAGAGTTAAATATAACCGAATAGGAATTTTCGCCAATGTCGCGGCTGCTCCGCCTTTATATACGGCCATCATGCTACCACAGCGCGCTAGTCCTTCTAAGGATAAGCCGCAGAAAGCACTGGCGCCCCGTCCTTCTAAGGATAAGGCAGATTAGTCAGTTGGAACCACATTAAAGGCCACGCGACACCTCGTAGTATTTAAAATCTCCTTATTGTAATAGCTGCTACCGCTTGAATAAACAATTGTTCAATTATTATATCGAGGAAGAGTGAGTTAGAGTTCCCCCTTTCTCCGGAATCCTGGCACCGGCGAGCCTGATCCGCGACGTCGGGAAAGGTGAACCGTTACAAAATATTTAATTAATTATCTATTACAAAATATTTAATTAAGTATCTATAAATTAGATTTCAAATTTAATAAAAAATTTGATTTTTGTGATTAGTTTTTTAATTTTTTTGATCTGTTATTTGAATTACAATTACCACCTACTTGCAGTTCTCCTCGCCAATAGAGACCATCCTCATCTTCCTCTTCCTCTGTCGACTCATCGACATCAGGATCGTCTGTCGTGGATATAATTCCCGGTTTTAATGGAATCTTAACAGGCGGAGGTTTTGGTCCGCCCTTAGCCTTGATACCAAGTTTATTGTTTGCCAGTCTCAACGAGAATTCCATGTCTATGTCCAGCATATTTTCGACCTCTGTGCGTATCACAATCAATTTGGTGATCACCCCGCATTCATGCAGACCCTCCAATGGCGTGAGCACTATGTAGCTATAATCGAAATTGGTAATGTTGTGATAGTGCCAAGTACCGAGAAAGCCTGCCGTGATATTATTGTAACTGATCCTGAAATCAGCCTCGCGCCTATTTAGTTTGGCCACTATCAGTGCTTTTTGCAGCACCTCGACGGGCGTTGCTAACATGAATTTGACGTTGAAGTCGTAAGTGACAGTGAAGAGCTGGCATATCGCCTCAACGCCGAGCGGACCATTTGGCGTGATAATCTCTGCCACTGCATGCCGATTGCTCTCCGACAGACCGAATCTGCCACGAACAAAGGCGAACTTCTCCAACGGCGTGGTAATATTGAACTCCACCTTAGATTCCTTCCAGCGTACCAGGTCGCCGATCAGGCGGCCGGTGTACTTGCGTTTATCCAGCTCAAGATTAGTCGCGCCGAAGAATATCCAGTTAGTCATGAGACGCAACTGGCACTTGAGTTCGTTCTTCCGGTAGTTTGCCAAAGGCGAGTACAGGTGCAGATTGCCGGTAAGATTGAACACATTGTCTGATTCCTTGTCTAAATGCCAGATGCTGCGCGCATCAATCGTTTTATCGGGATTATAGTTAATCAGCACATGTGTATCAATTGTTTCCGAGCGTAGCATCTTGTGAGTAACGTTTACAGTCATCCACGAGTAGGAGTGTACAGTGCTAGTCAACCCATAATTTGCCGTCCATTCTTTCAAATCTTCATACTCATTCACGCTAGCATAGAATTCTGTTATGACGTGCTGGGAATCCTTCCAGTAAACGCTGCTACTAGCTAGGATCTTGTCTAGCAATTGTAGATATCTGCAGGCAATAATAGATTAAAATAATAATAGACAGTAAAAATTATTTTTCTATAATTAAAATTTTGGAAATTAAATAATTTGCCAAAAAAGAGTAAGAATAAAATTTGATTCGGCTTTATATTTTATAAAAACCTAACCTAATAGATAAAAATAATAGTATTTTATGTCTTATTATATCGCAAAAATAAATCAATTTAAAATCAAATGCGTATTTTTACCTCACGTTTAAGGCGATCTTTTTCCACTGTTCAAAAGGCATTAACAGTTGCGACTCAAATTTGACAGATATCATTTCTGGCTGTACGTCATAGTCTGCGCTAATCCACGCCTTGATTACATTTTCCGGATTCCAATTCACAGTAACGTCTATCAGATAACTATGTGGATTACGTATAACCAAGTCACAAGAAACAGTTATTAGTCGACCCGGATAAGTCAACGTTATTATCGCGTTTCGCTTGATCCCGGATAAAGCTGGATCCATCAGGTATACTTTACTTAATTGTAACATTGTGCCGAGTTTTAAAGCGGGATCCCTATTTGCGTCCCACTTGAGCTCTGCTGCCAACTCTTGCCGATTCTCTTCGTTGATGCCGCTTAAGGTCACATGTATGTCCCGCCATTTGTCTAAATGCAGCTCTAAACGAATTTCTCGCGTGGTGTCGATGTTCGTCATCGCCGAATACACGTTACCGCGGTACCTGGCTTCTACATATGACATTATACTGGTTGTCGACAACATTGTATGATTCAATACAAAGGCGTACTTATCGTAGTCTATTTGTTCAGCATATAAACTGACTCTGAGATCACTATGATTCTGATACAAGTAGCAGTTAAGCAGAATTGGAGTAACAAAGCTCGGCGATTTGAAGATCAGTTTCAAATGATGATTGATGATGACAGCTGACGATCGATCGGAGTAAGCTCCACGCGCGGTTATGTTGTGACCGCTGAACCACGTGCCAGAGAAATCCAGTTCGTATTCACGTCGTGATCGCTCGTTGATACGTGCGTCGATCAGCATTGAGTTGAAATTCGGAATTGTCAGGTTTGCGTGGCCTTCTATGGAGAACAGCAGATGACGCGGCATAATGATATTGACGATCAGACTAATCTCCTTCTCTGCAAATGGAAAAGATTTATTGAATATTTTTATAGTCAAATAAATTTAGCTTAATAATAAATTTTGCATCTTACCCGGTGCATATCCTATAAGCAAACTGGTCTTTGACTCGGCGCCGAGAGCGTAATGATTGATGCCCATCTTGAGATCCAAGTTCTGGATAGGTTTGGTGACGGCTATTAGCATGCTGACTTTCGTACCCTGGTTTTGAAAGTACATCTTCGAGTAAGAGACGATAAGCTGCGCCGTGAGTTTGTGCCGATCGTCCTTGAGATGCGGATTCGAATTCACTTCGGTATGCAGCTCTAAGTGGCCGAGGGCTTGTTGATACCAGGCGCTTATCACGGTATTAAGTTGCGGGTAGGCAGTGGATTGCAGCTTCAGTTCTGCAGTCTTGTGTGTGAGCGTCTTCGACGAGCGGTTAGATAGCGAGATCTCCAGATGGAGAGTCTCCTTTTTCGGCATACGTTGTAGCTGATAATCTAGTTGGAAATCGCCGGCCAGGCTGATGTTTCGTTGAACGATGTAACCGATTAGTTTGCTCCAGACTCGCTTTGTTTGAAAAGTCAAGTCTATGTCGAATTGAGAGATGTTGTTTTTTTGCGCGTTCCTTATCGCACCTGATGTGATTAAAAAAATATTTCTAATATTATTTGTATACACTATCATATTATATGATATAATTATAATGTAATACATATATTTATGATAAAATTAGTTATAAAATTAACTTTATGTTAATTACAAGAAAAAATTTATTTATTTATAAACTGAAGAAGATTGGAACCGATTTGAAAAGATGACGAAGTACCTGAAATGGCAGCAATGCGTTCATTATTGATAGTTAGATAGACTTTAGGATGATAAGTGTATCCATTATTGAACTTCTTTCTCGTGTAACCCACGCTGGCATCTAAATGCTTTGTACCGTTGATATCGAAACCGATATCTATGAAAGTCTCATCATCAGAACGTTTGTACGTGCCTGGAAATATAAAAGCATTATTTTCAGTAATCATATAATTTGTACAAAAAATTAGATATATATTCACAAAATACTAACCTTTAGCAATCAAAGAATTACCGGCCGAATGAATTAAAGCGGTAACGTTATTATTTATTATATCAAAATCGACAATAGCGCTTATTTCTCTATTCACTTGCGAGCCAGGTGTATCGAATATCACTTTAAACGTGCTATGTTTCTGAAATGAAATTAACGAAAATCATAAAAAATATCTTTTACTTTAATATTCAAAGAAACGAGATGCATACTATTGTAATTTTTATCAATATCATTCAATTATTAAAAAATTACAATAATTATTTACAAAGAATTCGTTAAAAATTACACGAAATTTCTCTAATATGTGGTGATCGAATGAGAAATTATATACAACTTACCTGAGTTTTATTCCAATTATACTCCAATACGTAATTCTTAGCAGTTGGATCGTCCTTAAGCAAGGAGATTTTGAAAAGCGTGAATCCATTTAAGATGAAATAAGGCGCTTTGGTATCCTTGGTCACATTCGTGAATTGATAGTCAGTGCACATTTTCAAACCTATCAACCTGTTTAAGGCGGCCCAACTACAGGTGGTGTTGCTGATGATATTTTTAGGTATGACTATCGGATGTTGCGAGTTCTTTTGGTTTTGATCGGCTACCAAGATCCCCAGAGACTTTTCTTCAATTTCGGCACCTTTAACTTTGATGAAAGCAATGTCCGAGAGCAACAAGAGCACATCTACCTTGCGATTTGGTAAGCCCAGACTCATCCGCACTAAACGGGTATCATTTACGTTCAAATGAAGCTGCATCGTTCCGGAAGAGTAAATATTAGTTCGCAACTTAAGTCCGGCAGATTTGTAGAAAGCATCGACGGTCATCATGCCTACTACGTCGGCACTTATGCTGCAGGAGCATAACATAAAATAGAAAGAGAAATATGTTAGAAAATAAAAATATAAAAGAAAAGAACACAAGAAAAAATTAACAAATAAATTATTCTCTTGAAAGAGACACAGAGAGATATTATTTATTAAATAAAATCCAATCTCAAATATAGAAGCTATATAAACAAAGAGAATTTTAATTATGAAAGTATTACAAATATTATCGAGATTTAAAAAAATTAAAAGAAGAATAGAAGACGAAGAATTTATATAAAATATATGTGATAGATTTTTGTATGATAAATATAATATATTCAAAAATTGTTATTTATATTTCTTATAACTGCATTTATGGTTATTATTTATTATAGAATAATTTTTGAAAGTATAATACAATATATATATGCACAAAGAATAAACGAACCTAGAAGTGATATTGGCTGTGAGCTGGAACTCTCTGTTAGCTAATCGAGCATCATTGAGTATCTTCGAAATCTTGAAATTACAAGCCGCGGAACCAGCGATATCCAAGCGAATCGGCAAACCGGATCCTGTTGGCACAACGTAAGAGGAATCCAAGAACATCCCGGTCCTTTCGTAAAGGATTTCTTGCATGGCCAAAAACTCTTTTATCTTTTGCCAAGGATTGAAATTCGCCAGTGCGGACATCACTTGCTTGTCGCCGTCCAGCATCATAAACTTCAATTCATTTCCGAATATCTTTTGCAACAAATAATAACAATATTATTATATTTAGCCTGTATGCATATAGAAAATTATTTTATTACCGTTATCTATCTGATATCTAGTGTATGTATTTTAGCAAATTTAATTTTTTTAAATCTTATATTATAGCGAGATAAATATACATTTTTATTTTCTTTACTTTTATACAATATATATATATATATATATACCTTATAACCAAGGCTAATTTTCGGATGATCGAAATTGTTATCGATAACATTAGGCAACCGTTTTACATCATCCCAGTAATTTTCCTTTTCTGATGCCGATCTGAAGTATCTAAGGAAATTCTGAAGGTGATTCGAGATTCTTTCGTTGCTGTACATGCCATTTGGACCAAAGAGATTCTCCGCATAATATTCCAGGCCCTCCATTCGTGCAGTAATTTCAAATAAATTCACGGATTGGCCGAGGAGATCAGCGGTAACGTTGAATGTGAACGATCGCGGCACATATGATTTTGGCGAAAAAATTAAATTTGTTTGATAATTCGCGCCGATATTATATTGTTCAGAAAAGAAGGAGTTTTCGTAATTACGCGAAAACTTTCTAATGTCGCTGTTGAACTTGTTATCGATGTCTCGATCTGTTAGCAAACTTTGAATCTCGACTCTAGTAGGCGAGGCGGAGTTGTAGAGATTCGTTAAATGGCTCCATACGAAAGAACCGACTGAAAATAATTTTTAAAAGATTATGATAAAAACGAAGCTAAGAAAATTAGAAGCAAAAGTGACGTAAGTTAAAATTTTTCTCTAAATAAACTTAAATTAATTAGATTTGTTAAAAGACAAATAAAAAACGTGAAGTTTTTAAAACTCATAGTTGTGTTAATATTTTCTTGCTATACTATAATAGAGATACTACAATAATAAATGCTTATGTGACGTACAAACCTTGATTGACTTCTTCCATTTTGAGAGCATGCTTGATGGTTTTAATAACATTGTAATCAGGACAACGTATTACTTGTAAATAAGAGGCAATACGAATTTCTGTGTCTAATGTCGTATTGCGGTAATAATCAAGGAAAAAGTGATCTCTTGTCTCTTCACAGGATGGCAGTCTACGATGAGCATCAACGGCGGCGACGCGAATTTCCATGGGTAAGAAACTGCCAGTGTCATCTATGCATTTTTTCAGGTCTCTTCGCAAATTCTTTGTTTCAAGCCCCATGTTACCAACCGCTTTTAAAGCTTCCAATGTCTGAAATTATACAGTTATATTAAATTATTAATCCATTTATAACAGTTGATTATTTATTAATAATTATATTATATTTCTATTAAAAATATTTTATCTTTTCGTAACATAATTATCCTTATTATAATTTGAATTAAACAAAAATTATTTTTATAAAGATTTATTTCTTCCTCTATGTCGTCTATGTGTATACATATGTATATGTGAACGTGTGCGCTTCTTTCTTCTAGACTAGAAGAATGAAGCGCGCTTCATACGCACTTTATTTCTAGAATTTGCTGCAAATGGCAAGAATAAAATGATAAATATTTTACTTCTTTCGTCACGAGAGGAGAGTGAAGACGGGGCGCGCAACCTCGTGAGATTTTCTGTTGAAGATGCGCCATGAACGCGTCCACCTCTTCCAAATCGATACAGTTATCGTTGTTTCTGCAATACGTGTAAATAATGGTGGAGTAGCTGAGAATAAATTGGGCTTGGGAAATTTGATGCTGAAAGTTCAGTAACGGCGAGAGAGCTTTGATGGTGTCGTGATCCGGTTGCGGGAATAAAGCAAAAGTAATGATCCAATCATTAATAGTCGCTTGATTAACATATTTCTTCATTATCAGATCCTTCATCACATTCACCGCGGCGTTGCTGTTTAGGTGTGGCAATGCAGCAACGACGTGCTTTCTGTCAAATGAAAGAAAATATCAAATATAATCAAGGAAAAGTATTGACACGTTATATCGAATAAAATTAATTAATCATAATTTTTACATTGTAATCCAATTAAATTAACGATACTATAAAATACATCTCGGTACCTAGGTTATAAGTTCAATTTAATTTATGCTAAAGATGGGCTAAAGGAGGCCGAAACGTCCTATAATTGTAGAGAATGTCACACGATAAAAAACTGTTTGCCAATCACCGCGCTTGGCTCCGACTGCCATTTCCTTTGAGTTAATTTAATTTGATTTCAATGTAATGAGCCATTATTAATACAAATTTGTTTTCACATTGTAGCTTTTTCAATTATTTATTAACTTAAACCTTTTTTAACTGACTAGAAAAAGATATTATACTTAGTAACTACGTACTTTCCATGTTTGCAAATGTTATTAGCTCTCGCAAACAGCTGCGACAACAGGGGATAATCTAGAAAACGAGCCGAATGAATGAAATTGGTAAACATTTCAGCGAATCTCTGTTGCAAATCATCAGCGTTTGTCGCGAGTCTGCACATGCTCTTTATTAAATCTCTGGAGGTTCGCAGCTCGCCGTGCATGGTCTTCGGCATCTTTGTATGGTCATATAGCAACGTGGTTCTCTTTGTGACAGATGCACCTCGAATAAAATTATCTTCGTCTTTTTCTTCATCATCAATATCTTCATTCTCTTCGGATTCCTGGAAGAAATCCGTCTTCTTTGTCTCCTGAATCAGTTGAAGAATCATCCGAGAATCGGTCCTGGCACCAGCTTTGTCGCCATTCGAGAGTGGTTGTAGCAATCGCACTTCGTCACAGACTACTCTCTCGTAGACGTTATGGTCAATCGTAATCTCGCAGTCGCTGCGTGATTTGAACAATCTGTCTTGACCATGTAGCTTTCGCGGACTTTTATAAGGATTCGATTGCACTACGGAGAAGTACTTGGGACCGTTCTGGCAATCGGCCAGATCTTTGCTCTTCTTTACGATTAGGCTGGTTCGCTTGGCCTCGTACAAACGATATTCAGTATTGCAGGCGCCATAAACGTCCACTTCGTTAGCATTGTGGTCCACGTCGAAGCGCCGCATGCTGTTCTGCAGCATCGATAGCATGCCCCTTTTCAGGTTCAATGTCCAGACCGGCTCGCGCCGATTCGGACACAGCTCGTGGATTAACCCATCGTCGAATGTAAACCTCAGTGTAAAACGCTCAAGCCTGGTCTTAAACTCATAGCCGGCATGATCGGGGAACTCGACGTTATACGTGCTGCGATCGTGGCTGATGCTGGTGTTTAGGATCTTCAGGGTACCTTCGCAGGGGCTGTTGAAATGTACGGACAGAGTAGCATCGATATGCAAGGCCGAATCGTTTCCGGCGAGATGATGAGGCAATGTCTGATGATAACCCAGATTTGTGCTTACGTCCACAGAGTATGAGTATACGTAATGAATATCCTCGTGGTATTTGAATTTTCTTTCCACTGGAACTGTGAAAAGGAATAAGTAAACGATATATTTTCATGCAATAATAAAATTATAATTTATATAATATTTTATTATATTTATTTTTCATACACATTAATATATATAAGATATTATATAAGAAAAGCTGCATATATTTTTTACTTCAGAATATATTAATAAAATTTTTACTCAATAAGATTCGTTTAATATTTAAGATATAAAATAGAATATATGAGACAAAGCCAGAATTTTTTTTTTTTTTTTTTTTTTTTTTTAACTATTAGTTGATATCTGTTACGATTTACATTGTCGGTGAAAGTAAATTTATCGTTTAAAAACATTTTCTATGGTCGCACTTAGCAATAATTTCTTTCCTAAGATAATTTTCATTTCTTAGTAGTCTGTTATCTATACAAATACGCATTTGTTTGCAAAACAAAGATCAGAGTTCTTCACTTCGACAGACACGCGCGACTACGACATCACAAAATTATTTCACATTTAAGCAATGTGAAGAAAATCGAAAATAAAAATATGAAAGAGAGACGAGGAAGTAAAGATATCATAAATTTTGACTAATTTGATAAATAAAAATTAATAAGTTATTACTTAAGCGTTTTAGAGTTTGCTTATTTACAAATTTATGTAAAATAAGCTGATTATCTCTCGAATTAAAGTGCAAGAATATAATTCTCTATTTTAAATTGATCACATTTAAAAAAGTAAATAAGAAAGATTTCAATGCTAAAAAGATGCAATGCTAGCAATTCTCGTAAGAAAAACATGAGACGGGATTATAACGGCGCGAAAATGGATCTCCGTTTCTTTTTTCGATAATACGCTAACGCGGCATGTGATATAAATGATAAATTTCCGAAAATTGTAAAGTCGACGGAAACACGAAAATAGAAACTGCACTGTGTATTAATACAATATGTGGTATATACGTGTAGAATATATAAAAAAATTACCCTTGCATTTGATTCGGCCACATGACGCATGATCCTTGCTAATTTCTGGAAAAAAAATTTTTTTTTTTAATGTTACGCAATGTATAATGCTAGTATATTTATTATGTTAACAATTTACAATGTTTTATATTGTTATATATTATCTTGATATGATTTAACAAATAATATCGCCGATTGTATTAAAAATGGACAATTTAAGTTTAAAAATTCTTCGGTAAGAAAATTTTAATAATAAATAAATTTTATTATATATGTAAATAATTTATATATATATATATATATATATATATATATATGCAATATCATCCCTTAAATTACAAAATTATTTACATTTAATTTACATTTAATTATTTCACATTTAAATTATTTTCATAATTGTTAGTTTAATATAACGCATGTATGTTTAAACAAACATTCTACATGAGATTTTATACATATATAACGCAATTAATATTATTAAAAATATATAGCGTAGAAAAAAAAAATATATATATATATAATATAGACATCTTTATCCAACTATGTAAACGCTCTTGTGTTTATGTTATTTTATCGTACTTTAAGAGACGTCAACGTCGCTTGATAACGATTAACAGGCAAATTAATGAGATACCGGACGTTGCAATAAATATACCGGAAATTGCTGATAATTACCTCCTCGCACGGCAGTTAACACTGCGCACGTGAGCGCAGAAAGCAATATTGCCCTCATGATTTCCGATACTAATAACTCTCAAATCTTATATCGTTTTCGGAATCCTCGAGAGGTCCTTCAAGATAGACACTTTCTTATCGAGTTCCTCATCCCTTGATATTGGATATCAATCTGTAGCAATGTGTTGCTATCTAACTGATTGATTAATATTAATTAATGAACACTGTCAGAAGCAGAAATTTTCGCAATAAATGATTTTTGCACACTGATCACTATTATTCTCTTCTCTCTCTCTCTCTCTCTCTCTTACAGTTTTTTTGTCTTTGTCACTTTTACACTACCTCAGGTTTTCACTTGCATCCGTGGAAATTTAAAATTTTGCAGAGATATCGATAGAAGTGTCTGTCGTTACTCACGGCGGCTGAGCTCTTTCTCTCATGTGACAAAAATATACGCGATAACCACCCGAGAGATAAACCGGGGTGCGGATTGGCGACTTGATTGAAGAAAACGGAGGTAGAGAGAATGTATGTAGCGTCCACACCACGTGCAGTTAAATAAGTATTTCCGTTGCTGGCTGGTCGGCGAATGGCCGAGGGAGACGGATCAGATGCTAAAGGTCTCCCAATGCTTTTTTATGTTTACACAGAGGTCAGAGGTTTCCTCCGTCTTTGATAAGATAGCGGCTCATAACGAGATCCTAGAAAGACTCCTGATCTTTGTGCGAAGACATACTAAGAATGCAGGCAATAAGGAATACACATGGACTTCATATGGCGTCCACATGGAATCGGTTTCAAATTATTTCGCTGGCTAAGCTGAAAGAAAGAGGGAAGTGTCTCTATTTAGAAGAAAACGAAGAGATATTTAGGACAGAATTTGAATATTATATTACAATCGCACGCTTTCGTTATTATTCTCAGAGTTTGGAGACAGAACGAGAGAAAAATTATTTTTTCTAAGAAGACAAGAAAAATAGAGATAGAAAAAGATAACAAATTATAAAAAATGCAGTTAAATAGAACGGATTTAGTATATAATATTGCAAGTTATAAAATACAATCAAAATAAATATAAAATTGTAAAAATACATGAAAAGAAAAAACAGAAAGAGAGAGAGACAGACAGATAGACAGACAGACAGAGACAGAGAAATACAAAATACAAAAACAAATATTTAATTCGATGTGCAAATATTTGTTCTCTTATCTCGATACTGTTCAAGAGCCTAAATCGCTGATTTCATATCATATGATACTCATATTACATATAATAAAGCGGTTCTCTAAATTTAATTGCAGATATATACATGAACGAGAGAAAAGACAAGTAGATATTAAAAAGGGTTCCTGTCGGATTATATCCAAATTTTATAAACAAATGATTATAAACAAATGTTGTAATGAGATAATTTTTATCAAACTGTACAATCTTACCTCTTAATAAGGAAATAAATTCAAAAAATAAATTCAAATAAAGACAAACACACAATTCACATTCGCTCCCAAATCCGGCCGTGTACGACCGGAAGTCAACTGTTCAAAGAGGATGATTTAGTTATGTATAATATATGCTGCTAATTTCAAGAAAAAAAGATTTCTTTGTCCCTGATTGATCAATTAGACATGCTATTTTATCCTACCATGCAAAATTTTTTAACACATTCTCACTCAGTATTGTTAGAGGCGCTTCGACAATATATATATATATATATATATATATATATATATATATATATATATATATAAACTCCGGTAAATTTAATATAATTGTTAATTAACTTACAGGGCGACCAAAAACACAATTTTAAAATTTGTATTACATTATACACAAAAATTATATAATAATAATAATAATTATCGTTAGAAATTTTTAATCGAAGTTTAGTCGAAGTTGCTTTTATACGGGCGCGGTTTTTTTGCGCATGCGCGTTGAATGTTGCATCAATAAAGTAGTTAATCGAGTAAAATAAGTTTCTGTGTGATTCCCATTTAACCCTTTTTCAAAATTATTTTAAAAATTTTGAAAAATTGAAAAACTAAAAGAATTAAAAATATGAAGCGAAAAATAACATTCAGAAATTATATTTATTTATTTACGTAGCTATTTAACTTGTCTTCTGCGAGATCCCGCCGAAACTGAGATGCCTCTATCACATATACATCATATATATACATATATATGTATATATATATATATACAGGGTGGGGCATTTATATTGAAACACCTAAATATCTAAAAAATAAAGCAAGATAGAAAGAAATGTTTCAGACAAAAGTTGTTCGGTTCTAAGGGGGTCATAAGATGGTGTCATTAGTTTGACTTTGGGTGGAGGCGCTTCGGAGATTTCAATGTCAATCTTGTTTATTTTCTTTACACCAATTGATGTCTCTCATTTTTTGAGCTTAAAATATTAAGGTAAGATTATTGCAAAATAAATAATTTTATGAGATATTTCATAGATTATGTAAAATTATGTCGAAGTAAAGTAATAAAATAAAGTATAAAATATCTCGTAAACTATTATACTTTTGGCCATCATACCTCTATAATCTTTTATGCAAAATATTGCAAGGAATCGATTTATATAAGAAAATTGGAGTATTTCCGTTTAAAAAAACAAGATTGACATTGAAATCCCTGAAGCGCCTCTACTCAAGATCAAACTAATGGCACCATCTTATGACCCCCTTAGAACCGAACAACTTTTGTCTGAAACATTTCTTTCTATCTTGCTTTATTTTTTAGATATTTACGTGTCTCAATATAAATGCCTCACCCTATATATATATACGTGATTGTAAAGATTATTTTGTTACATCATGCGTGCACGATTCGACGTAACTTTTTCCTAGGGCGAAAATATCAAAATGTGAAAAATTGGTAACATTTTTTTCCTAAGGAAAAAATGATTCTAGGGAAAATGATCCTAGGGAAAAATATATATCTTTATTACGCATGCGCGAGACGCGTCAAATTTGTATATGGCGGGCGGCGTTATGTCGTTTGTATTTACGGTTTCCCGAGAGAAATCTCGTCCATATATGCTATCATCGGGTAATTTCGCGTAAGGAGAGGGTTCTCGTCGCCCGGAACCGATGGTCATCGATGATCGACGACGTCCGGTTAAGCGCGATATGCGTCATCATATCATGCCGGCGCTCTCGGTCGGCTTCGGCGAAAAAATTGAGGTTGGTTTTTTGAATTTACATTGTTTGCGCCGTCGCCGCCTCTCGTCGTGGCAACCAACGCGTGCACCAAACGCTCCTTCCATCGTACCTGTTTCAGGAATACGAGGTGCTGAATCTGCTGGGCAAGGGTGGCTTCGGGAGCGTTTACCAAGCAAAATGTCTCCGCAGCGGCATGGAAGTCGCGATCAAAATGGTGATTTATTTATATATTTTGATCTTCTTTCAAAATCGAGGAGCTCCTGTTATCCAGATCCAAAGACCCGTGTTGCTCCAGTTACGTCTGGCTATGAGCCTGCGTATCGAGCATTCGGTTTGAGATTTATATAACTGATTGATGCAACAGTTTTGAAATACATGGATACAAAGTTATTTATCAATCTCGAAAAAAAAAATATTGGACAAATAAGATTAGACCAATATTTTTGAGATCATGACACTTTTGTGAATTATTTGAGTTGATAAATTATTGAGAGACAAGATTTATTATGTCATTGTTTCAATATAAACTATGTTGCTTCTTTATGCTTACCTGTCTCTACAGATCGACAAGGAAAAGATGTATACTGCTGGGATGGTGGGTAGAGTGAGCCAAGAAGTGAAGATACATTCACGATTAAAACACCCAGCTATCTTGGAGTTATACACATGTTTTCAAGATACAAACTATGTGTACTTAATTTTAGAATTATGTCACAATGGGGAGCTTCAACGCTTTCTCAAAGCGCAGGGTACCAAAGCTTTGCCCGAAGATCATGGTATACAAATATATAATTTATATATAGGCGGTTATATAAAATCCTCTTTCTCAATTACAATTATAATAAGACATCTACTATTTTAGCCGCCCGCATAATTAGACAAGTTGTACAAGGTTTACTTTATCTTCATTCCCATCAGATACTTCACAGAGATATGTCACTGTCTAATCTACTTTTGACCATAGATATGCAAGTGGTACGTAAAAATATATTTTAGTTTCTTAGAGTAAAAAAATTCTTTTTTTTTTTTTTGTTCTTTATTTTGTGTGTTTACAGAAAATAGCGGATTTTGGATTAGCTACACAATTAACTAAACCAGATGAAAAACATTTGACTATGTGTGGCACACCAAACTACATCTCTCCTGAAGTATGTACTATTTTGGAATTATAGATTGGAATCGTATTAGATTGTGATGTTATAAAAATTACTAGGTTGCCACGAGATCCTCACATGGACCAGAGGCGGATGTATGGAGTTTGGGATGTATGTTGTATAGCTTATTGGTGGGTAAACCGCCGTTCGACACCGATGCAATTAAGAGTACTTTAACACGAGTAGTAATGGCTGATTATGTGATGCCATCTTATTTGTCGGATAATGCAAAAGATTTGATAGATAAATTACTGAAAAAAAATCCAAAAGAGAGAATACGTTTACGGGACATTCTCAAGCATCCATTTGTAACAAATATAGAAAAAAACAGACTATATAATGTAAGTAATGATGCATTAACAAAATAATTAACATATCAAGTGTGTAATTTAAATATATTAATAATAAAAAATATCACATTAAATCGAGTTCATAAAAAAATAACCATTGATATAGCCATTTTTATTTTTGCAGAAAAAAAATACTGATTTTTTAACTAATGGCATGACAGATTCCGGGCTAGGTAGAACACTGTCTTCATACGGTCGGTCGAAAATCCGATCTCGTTCGGAGGAAAGAACAGCCACAACACCAATAATGCCTATGGTCAGTGTGAGAAGCGAAGCGTTGTCCGAACCTATTGCGAAGATACAGTTAAATCACAGAGCGAGATATGGGAATTACAATGTGAAAGAGGACTCTGTATTGATAGATATTCCAACATCTCGCAATAAGATGTTTTCACAAAACGAACAGTATGATAATTACAAGTATGAGTATGACGATTCAGAGAGGCAGAAAATAACGGAAAGGCACAATAAGCCGAGAAAGGAAAAGAGTACGGAAAATCATAATGTGCAAGGAACTGAGGAAAGTGCAAAATTACAAGTACCTCCTTTGAATTCCAACAGATTACAATCCACTAGGCACAAAACGAACAACGCGATTCTTACGCTTCTAGACAATGGGGAAGTATGCATCGAGTTTGTCAAACACAAAAACGGCAAGGTATGTATAAAAGAGTAGTATTATAAAAATCGTAATATAAATGGAATTTTTTTGATGCTGTATAATAAATTTGTGTATTTACGTGTAATCGCGTAATTTCGATATTTTAGGAAAAGATCAGCAATGTGTGCAGAATATCAGGCGACGGTTTACGAGTCGTTCTTTACAAACCGAGTGCGTCTACAGAGGTCGGCTCGCAGCCGCCACCGTTACCCAGCCGGGGTGCCGATAATATTTATTCATACGAGAATTTACCAGCATGTCATCATCGAAAATACATGTACGCGTTCCGTTTTGTGAAATTGGTTCAGGCGAAAACTTCAAAATTAACGCTGTACACCCAGCGTGCAAAGTGTGTTTTCATGGAGAATGGTCCACAGCCTGATTGCGAAGTGCATTTTTACAACGGAGTAAAGGTACACACAGCTATTAATTCATTGATTTCTATATATTACTAATGTATATTTTGATAAAAGAATATAAAACTGTTAAAGAGATAATAATATTAATATTATAATTTTAATATATTATGTAAGTCAATAATTTGATTTTTTCTGTTTTTATTTCACTTACTTTTGTTTCTAAAAACATTTCAGATCGTCCGAGTAAATGGTGATGTGAAGATCACCGATCAGAATGGTGATACATTTGTTGAAGGTGAATTTTCGCCACATCTTGAAAACTATTTCGAACATTACTCGGAGTGCTATAAACGTTGCTTGCTGCTGGAATCGACTTTGACATCTTTGGAAGCAGCCACTGGGCATCCCTGTTTTCCTGTGATAATTGGACGAAGGCCTAACACGGCCCTGAATGATGCTCCCTACCTGCAGGGGAAAGAAAATATGTCTCATACTATTAGGAACATTTCTCCTGTCGTAAGTATATAGTGAGGAATTTATAAATTTTTTTTAATACAGGAATTGATTTCTTTATTTTACTGAAGTAATGTTGAATCTCCTTCAGTTGCCGTCATTCGATGGTAGCTGCTCCGTCGTATCGACGATGACTTCTAGATCGCGCAAGATGAATTCTGCGCATAATTTTAATAATAATGCGAATATGATAGCAGTCCCGGGAATCGGTTTTATTATAAAATTATCGTCCGGCGACATCCGGGTTGAATATAAAGACGGATCCGCTTTAATTGTAAGTTGTCTTAATTATTCATTAGATAATTTATTTTATGATATCCAAGTTAATTCATTTTAGTGACATTTTATTTCGTGAGAGTTTATTATTAATTTCATTCTATCATATATGTCTACATGTTGTTATTTAATCGATAATCGTTTTATTACAGGTAAATTCACAGAATCATGGTGGCATTATATATGAAAGTAAAGATGGCAATATTGTGCGATATAATAAGCATAACCAGCAAAATTTGGAAGTATCGATTCAAGAGAAACTTGTTCAATTGCCAATAGTTCTCCAATATCTCAGGGAACCAAGACACAAGAGTATTCGATAGCTCCAATTGAAAATATTGCATATTTTGTATAATATGAATGAAAAATCACTCTCGCATCGACTGTAAGCTTATTATAGATTTAAAGATTATACAATATAGATTTATATAAATAACTTATACAAATCTAAACATAGATTAATGAATATTTTTAAGTATACAATAATAATAAAAAATCGCTTTTTATATCTATGATACACTTTTAATTTAGGCTTTATTCAAGCATTATATGAGTGTACACAAAGCTATTTTAACATATTTTAATATTCATTTCTCTATTCAAAGAATTAATAAGATAGAGAAGAGAGAAAGCTCAGCCAAGATTTTTTTTTTTTTTTTTTTTTTTTTTCTTTTGTAGATAGCGGAGAAAAGAACCATGTAAATAGTACTATTAAGAGAAATTTAAAAGTAACTATTATGGGATTTAAATAATTGAAAATTTTTCTGCTTTATCTGTAATATATAAAAGAAAATTCTACAAAAAAAATATTCGAAATTGCTGCTACTCAAAGTAACGAACTATATACAGGTATATTTATTTTTTATTGTTTCTATTTAAAAAATATTATTTTTAAATTATTCTCTCTACTTTATATATCGCTGAATGGCAATGAGAAACGAGTTCGCAATAAATCAAACATTAAAGTACAAAAAAAAAAGAAAAATAAATAAATGCCTATTTTCATAAAACTTATTATAGATCTTTCGTCAGCTGCATTTTCCCATCCAAGGCGTCCGTAGGATTTTTTCCAGGGGGAACGGGGGGAGGGGGGGCATGATTCAAAAAATGTTACTTCCATAATTAGAATACTTATAAATTGAAATTTATACATTTTTTGGTATAGTAAAAGTTTTCTCACCGCGACAAGGTAAGTGTATATCGAAAAAGATTTTCTTTGCGTTTTCTAATTTTCTTTTTCTTTTCTTTTTTTATTTTTTTTGTTTTGTTTTTTATCGTTTTTTAATTTTTGAAAGGATAGGCAGGCAAAATGAATTAAATTCGAGCAAGGCAAGTCTCTCGAAAAATTAAAATTCTATTAAAATCAGAAAAAATGCATTTTTTTATGGATTAGGGCAAAGATCAGCAAAGTTTTGGCACAACTTTACTTTTCCTTTATTCAAAGGGGGATGTTTAATTTTTTGTTGATTCCGGGAGAGGGGGGGGGAGGGCAAATGCTCCTTCTTGCTCCCTCCTTCCCTTGTAGACAACTATGTTCTCCATATACGTGTTTTGTTAATAATTTTTTCTCATCTCTGTACATAATTAAAATTTAAGTATTCTTATCCCGTGAAGATCGAATTAGAAAGAATTATATGAAGAACAAATCGTGAATTATCCCGGAATCCGATTGAACCCAACCAAAGCAGAAAATCACAATAATATCAATATGACATTATAAATGACTATCAAAAGTCATTATGATGTCTTCTCGATGTCATTTTAGTATCATTTTGATGTCATTTGATATTATTGTGATTTTCTGTTCTACTTGGGAAGAAGACTCCACGACGCCGTTCACCATTTCAACATTTCGAATCGGGGTCACAGTCGGTCATTATCATTCTCGCCTTTCTCCCCCACTCCTCTCCACTACCATTCCCCTCTACCTTCCCCTCCCACTCCATTGAAGGGAATTGTTTTTTTTATGAGCGTTTACTACTACGGCGCGCCCTACAATCTCTCGCGAGGCCAACGATCCCATTCATCTGCTCTGCTCCTCTCTATTCGTGACGCCATATTGAACGCCGTTCCTGATCGATATCCCGTAGAAGTCGTAGCATTGTTCCCCGTAAAATATTCCCGAAATCCAACATTATCGTGCGCGCGCGCGCGCGTGATAAGATCGATAAGATTCTCGCGCACGAGAAATTATCCCGTGGAGCCGGAAGCCGCGCTCACAGGTGGTTGATTACGTCAGGGTGTCTTGGAATGTTTCTGACAGATAGTAAACAAGCGAATGCGACATCGTATATATTATATATATAACTTACCAAAAGAGAAATTAAAGTATCGTATAAAATTTATCGTATGCTTTTCATTTAATTTATCGATTTTTTCGAGCCGTATTTTTCTCTTTTTACAATCAACGATTGTGATGTGATCGTGATGTCCTTCGCTATCACGAGGGACGCGTAATTGCCGCGGTAATTAATTAACGAGAAACTGTAATCTCGCAGATTCCACGAACGGGCGCTGCTCATTCTCTATTCGAGCGTTCCTAACCTCAATTAAAGTGAACTGAACGCGAACCGCGATTATGGGTAAGTTTGTCGCGATAATTCGACGAAATTTTCTTTTCTCCTCGTTCTTCCGTTAAAGATTGATGCAATCATTAGCGATAGAATTGTGAAATTCGAGCTTGTATGAGTGTCATATGTCATACTTGTCAACCCAGTCCCATACGATCGTAAACATTAAGGCTAATTGTAAGTGAGGCTTAATTAATATCGTTAACAATAGTTATACAAACTGCTAATTTGATATAGTATAAATCACAATTGATTAAAAAAAAAAAATTGGTTGAAGGAGAACTTATTAGATCCTATATTAAGGATGCGAAGAGAATGGCTGTCAGTGATGAAGTAATTATGGACATCAACAATAATAAACGTCACGCGCCAATTATTTTAAGACGTTAATGAAACGTTCACGCTCGAGTTTATGAATGAACTGAAATCATATGTACGTATACTTGGCACGTACGTCTCGCGTGTTATCTGACGAGCTCGTAGATAAATGATGATTACTCATCACAGTTATAATCGGCTTAGTCATTGGCCGAACGTTAGCGTTTCGCCTCGTGTTCTTTATTTATCTGTATTCGGTCGTCTGTTGTGATTTGTATAACAATATCAAAATGGTGAGACTGCGTGAATTACATCAGGCCAGAGAGAGTATACCATTACGTGGTCAGTTTGCGAGTAATACGAGTATAGATAGATTTTCTGAGCGTAGTCTCCACGGTATTAACTCGAACGAACGAACATGTAGTAAGTGTCTGAAAATATTACAATATAACATTCGAATGTGAAGCTAAACGATACAAATACTATCGTCTCTTTCTGTGGAAAATATGGTCACTAAAAATTTATATATCTAATATGTGCGTACAATTTATTTATTTATAAAGGTTGTGATATTAGAATTGTATACTTTCATAGCTTTGTTATAATCTATTTTAATTTTACGTATATAGATAATTCCTTGTAACAATATAATAAATATAAGAAAGAAAATTTCTTTGTTTAGGGAACATGTGCAATGATTGTATGGCTAGAGTGCCGTACGCAACTCTCATAGCAACTATAATGTGTTGCCTAGGAGTTGGAATCTTCTGTGGTACCATGTATAGAGGTGCAACATTGTGTGCTCTTATGATGGATCAGGTTAGTTTATCGTAGTATCTTTCAGAAATATTTTAAAGATTTCATATATTTTAAGTTACCAAATTGCTTAAGGTGTTTCACCTGCATCTCGGATGGTTGGAAGTGGTGCAATTGGTGTTTGCGTCGATTGGAGCTTGCATGGCAGCTTTAGGATTTATGATTTTGTGTGTCGGTTGTCTAGCAACTGGTGCTACAAGGCACAAAGTCTACCGAGCCTGGAGATCCAGAGTGGGTGGACGTATCTCCTGTGCTGTTGTATGTATCTTATATTGTAATATAAAAATCTTTGACAGCTAGAGAGCTATTCTGATTATTATGTTAATATAAACGTTTTTATTTTTTTAGTTTATGACTATCATTTATATCTTGCAAATAGCTTGGCTTCTGATATTTGCGTTCCTTATTATCATCACGTTGATATTTACTATATTCTGGGGCTTGTGTAGCAATCCACGTGTTCAATCTCTCGATGAGTGCATTAATTTCGCTCAATTCAGTAAGTTTTTTATACATGTTAATCAATATATAGATGAATTGGAATTAATACGTTCTAATGTATTTCTTTTCTCTTACTAAAAAGAAAAAAAATTAGATTAGATTGTTCTAATTCAAATATATATATCAATAATATATATTTATTATCCGATCGAATTGATAAATTGCAATTTTACGCAATTTTAGGCTTTCTATTTCCAAACAACACACGAGTACAGGACATGCAAATTTGCGGACCTCAGGAGGTCAAACTATTTTGTAAGGACTTTGTGGAAAAGGCCGAGGTGATGTTCATCCTGGCGACTGCAGCATCCATGCTCGTTATCCTAAGCCTAGTACACTATTTGATGTGCTTATCCGCGAATTATGCGCACATTCGAGATCACGAGAAGTTCCAGGAGCTGCAGGAACTGCAATATCTGCAGGACGCGATCGATCCGGATTCTCCTCAACCGGGAATGGGTACTCTAGGTTCTCATCGTGGCAAAGACAGATTCTAGGACACGGCCCGCGAGATCTTCGTCATGAATCCTTTGTAAGGGGTTTATTGTTCACTAGAACATATAGGAAACCCTTACACCCGATTGGAAATCTCTTCCAGGTATCACTTCCTCTTCTCTATGTACCTAAATTCGGTGTACTGCTCATTGTGGTGTCTATCGCCGTTACGGTAGTTTACTGATCCGAGGATCTTGCGGGAATCAACTCTATGCCGTCCATTTTATCTGCGACTCGTATATAAACATTTACTTCGTTTTATATAAAAAAAGATGTTTATTAAAATACGTACCGATTTATAGTACGTAATATTTTCATCTTTAGCATAGATTGCTCGATTCAAATCGGGATTATTTGCCGAGTTTCGATCTAGGATGTAAATTATATGTTTACGACGATATCAATTCGTAAACTCATATTCATAAGAAGAAGTATTTGAAATCTGGTCTGTGCGTGCTTGAAATGCAGGTGATTACAGCGTACAGAGATTATTTTTTTTCTTTGATTATATTTTGTTTCGATGTATGCACAAATGCGCTGCATGTATAATTTGGCTAATAGTATCATGAAGTAGGATGATATTACATTCATATCACAAAATATATGTTGAATGTATCGATTGGATATCAAATACAGAATTCTTAAAATCTTGCTAGAAACTTCAAAAATTCTTTATTTTATAGCCAATCGCTATGTCCGACGAACTTGTTTATCGAACATACGATAAACATAATATCACCCTTACAAAAATGTATTCATGAGTTCACATCCTTGCGGTCTAATCTTTTGGCGTTAGGATTAATCATTCTCAGACTGTGTATACCATGCGTATTGTCTTCATTACTGAGATTTTTTTACGAAAGAGATATCTTTTTTTTATATACATATACATATACATTTACACAGTGAACAACTAAACATATATTTTCGTTACATTCCAAATATTTAAAGAATGTTGGAAAAATTCAAACTAACATAATAATAATAAGACTTTTTCAAGTTATAAAATAACAATGACTGCATATATTGCTTTGAATATGATTGTTGATTAAATTTCCATTGAATATTTTTCCAACATGCTTGTGTTGAAGTTTATTTACATTATGGAATCAAAAAGAGAGTTTTGTTTCTCATATTAGATAGCTTTTTATCTAATATTAGGTGTACAACTTTGCTTCCGCCGTTTTCCTATAGATGGCTTTAGCGGTAAGTAGTGGTCGAAATAAATAGATCATAGACGTCGTGCAATAAACTTGGGCATCTGTCAACATAACCCCATAGAAACATTAGTCGATTTGTGTCTGCATCATAAAGTTATTCTCGATTGAAAATGTCAGTTTACGAGCCAAATTCTCGTCATTTGCGGGAGGTTTTAATTTTCTGCTTCAATATGAAGAAATCTGCGGCTGAGGCTCATCGAATGCTCTCAGATACTTATGGTGAAGCCGCTATTAGTGAAAGAACGTGTCGTGAGTGGTTTCAACGCTTCAAGAACGGTGATTTTCACGTCGAAGACCGGCATAGCGGTGGAAGAGAGAAGGTTTTCGAAGATGCAGAATTGGAGGCATTACTTAATGAAGACTCGAGTCAAAGTCAAAAAGAATTGGCACGATCATTGGGAGTGACTCAACAAGCAATTTCAAAACGCCTCAAAGACATGGGAAATATGGGAATGATTCCGGAAAAAAAACGGCGGAAGCAAAGTTGTACACCTAATATGTTACAGAAAATGTAATATTGCATATGAAAGAATATCTATATTCATATAGAATATCTCTATTTCTTGCATACAATTATAATATTAAATTGTTGTGAAAAGAGTAATATATTTTTTCTAAATTTTGAAAAAAATATCCACTGCCGAATATTGTAACAAGGAAAGAAAGTTGAATTCTCCTATATATATTATTTGTGCTAAAAGGAAAAGGATTTTGGCTAAAAAATCTATGACTTATATCTATAACTATTGTCGAAACAACTAAACAGATGTACAATTACGAGTTTAACTCGTTACGTTTGCTCAAATTTTTTATTCGATTCAAATAACATTGATTTTCGCAAAATTTATAGAATTATTCGATAGGAGAAATCTTGTGTTCTGCATGCCTTGAATTAAAACTGCGATTTTTTTATCTATGATAAGATTACTTTATTATGCACTATTGATGAATAAAAATGTACATATCAAATGACAATTTTGCATATGAAACTATGAAGAGTTATGTACAAAAAAATAGATAAGGATAAAACGGCACATAGAATGTATTTTTCTTTTCTTTTTCAAAAAACAAGAAATTGATTTATTGTTATGCCAAAAAAATTATGTGCCGCTTTCTCGTTCGGAATAAACTGTGTATATTCTTATTATTAATGAATAAAAAAATATTTCATGTTTGTAAAGTATGTTGCATGGATTTTAAAATATGTACCTTTGGTATCTAATTTTCATTTTATGTAATGTACAGTAATGTATTTCATTGGTGGACAAAGTATGTACAGTGATCATTAATTATATATTTTGTACAATTCTATCTTCTTTGCGTAATGTTCAATCCTCATCAAACTGGAGATCCAGCTCCAGATCGAGGGCACTAACTTCTTGGAGGGTATTAATGAATGTATATCGTGAAAAGATCATGTACAATTTTCGAAACCAGACATACTGGGACTTGTGTGCAGCCATAGCACTCTACAAGGAAAAGATATTTAAAAAAAGTTATATAAAGATATAAAAAATTAATAATTTTTCTCCAACGAATTAGAATGCTCAAACTTACTTTGATTATACGTTTCTGTTCGTACGTCACCAGATACCAATATGAGGCTGAGAGTAGACTAATAGGTAAATCTAAGAGTTGAATGTATTTCCTGATTATATTAACAGACTCTAACACATATAGTTTACAATCTGGAATATAGGATTAGATTTATTAGTTTGGTATAATTGTATGTTAACTGAGCAAATTGATACTGACAAGGAGGTACTTTTTTCTCTATACACAATGAGGCGATTGCAAAATACAAAGAGATATGATTCTTATGCCGGCTGACTCCATATTTATCAAATGTCACAACAGCATTGATTTTGTATATTTCTATATATTGTAAGATACTCTCTGCAATTGTATCTACTGGCCATTGTACGCTTTGATCATCTGGTAACTCGCTACTCCTGCACATTTATTTGTAGGACTATTATTCACCAGATAGATATCTCTATTTTATCATATTTTCACTGTGCATATTTAATGCTAAATAAAATTGTTTAAGAAAATTGTTTGAGAAAATTAGACAAGTATACCTAGCATTAAATATACAATTAGATTAAAGATCCAATGACATTCTTTTAGATATATATATGAATAATTTTTAAATGTGAATGTTTGCAAGTGATATTTTATAAAACACACTCACATAATAATCGTTACATTAGCCTCTGGGATGCCCAACATCTTTGTACATTCCCACAGCTCATCTATCCTTCTTTTGTCTCCACCTGCAAGCACACTAGTAAACATCAATAGACATTTGCTTGACATTTAGTCTGATTATTCCTGTCAGAATCGTCGATTGCGATCCTAGACGATATAGGCCACCAATAACATATACCCATGGATAAGCACAACAGGTAGATCTCGCTGGCCTTGGAGCGCGCTAGCCAGTAGACCAGCGGTCCGAAGAACATCACCTCGTCGTCTGGATGAGCGGTGACCAGGAGGAGCCTGGCGGGTGGACCCGGTAATTGCCAGGCGGCGTGGCCCACTCTCTTGAGGATCGCATAGAGGAAGACGCAGACGCAGAGATACGCTAGCAGGGCGATCACCACCTGCCACGAGATCTCCTTGATGTAAAACCACCACCAGCAGACCGCCTCGTTGATCTGCAGGCTAATATACTGACGCGCGTAATCCAGGTCGGCCATCATTCTCTGATGATGGTCGACACGTGCGTATTCACGATTTATCACGGATCCACCATGCCGTCTGTCTTATATGAATTATCGTCCACAAGCGAGAACGCGTGTCACTACTTCCGTTGCGGCCTTGGTCGAGTACGGACGTGTTAACGTAAGGCGTGTGTCCTTTGGACCTTATTTTTGAATTCTATTCTCCTCTTCTAAAGAGGAATTCTTTCTGTAGCATCCTATCAGTAACTCGCATATAAATAAAATTTTTGATACTAACCTACAACTTGATCTCTACAACATTAGCACTATTTATATTCATCGACTTGGCCGTGTGGGCCTGTGTATCTCAGGCCCGGTGCCATTCACAAGAAGAAGAAGAGAACGCGTGTCTCCATCATTGCGGAGCGAGTTTTGAGGTTATGTCGTTCCTGTTATATATACAGAGTGTTCCACAAGTCCCGAAACGGTCAAATATGTCAAAAATAAAGCATTTTTGAGAAAAATGTTTTAAATAAAAGTTGTAAGGTTTTAAGTGATGCATTAAGTAGCAATGTTAATATGACACAAAAATCGGATAATACTAATAATGCTAGCGGTACTGTACTTTTCAAGTCTCATAATTCAGAAAATACTTAATGGAAAGGAACTTTATTATAGTGTTTTGAAAAGCTCTTAAAGTAAGCTACAAGAATATCGAATAAAAATTGGGGTTTCCATTTAAGATTTTAAAGTTGACCTTGAGATCTCCTTCATAACTGTGCTCAAGGTCAAATAGGTATCGCCATTTGATGCATTTGTTGGAACCTTACAACTTTTGTATGTAACATTTTTGTCTCAAATGCCTTGTTTTCGAGATAATTTATCGGTCGAATACTTTTGGAACACCCCGTATATTATATATCGAACTACGACCACGAACTTATCGATCTCTCGAAATTGCGTAGGTTATATATTTTTTTGCATTGTTTATATAATTTTAAAGCAAAATATTTTATCATTTAACTTGTCGCTCTTGTATGTAAATCGTATATATTATATTTTTAAGAATTTCAAAATATTTAAGAGTAGAAAAAAAAATTCCTGTATCAATTTTTATTTTTGATCGATATACCTACGCCAATGTGTCAAAAATTGTTTTGACATTGAGTGTCGTGGTATTATCAGACAAACCATCGTAGGTTATGTCCAATAGTTGGAATGAAAGATAGTTGGAAAATTAGAAATTCAGAGATGATGAATAATCGAAAAGAGGTGGATTTGTACCGGGACACATATGTGAGATATTTAGGTTAATAAAAATAAATTATTAAGCGCTGTTATTAAAATTTTCTGTCATGTTTTTCTTACTTCATTTTACAATTCTATGAAACATATCATTATAAATATATTTAATTTTTCAAAAAATGTGTAATGGCACAGCAATAACTATAGTGAAATAAATAGATAATATATGAGTATTTTAAAAACATTCTGTAGATTAACAAAGTAATTTTCTTCTCTTTAGGTTATGCAAATGAAGTTGGAGAGGCATTTAGGAGTTTAGTACCAAAATCTATTGTGTGGTTTAGTTATGCGCTATCGAGTGGATATGTTCTTGCGGATACAGTGCACAAGGGTGCAAAAGTCTACCAAGTATATGATTATAGGTTTCAGAAATTTAATTAAATCGAAATAATTATTTAAATAATTAATAATTGATTATATTACAGACAGATGCTACTTTACAAAAAACTAAGAATGTTCTACTATCCACATCAGACACTTTAATATGGCAGACATTTGCATCTATAATAGTTCCTGGTCTTATCATAAATAGAATTTGCACAGCGGTTCAGTTTGCACAAAAAAAAAGTACAAGAGTGGTTTTTAAAAAGCCTTGGATTTCAACACTTATTGGTTTGATATCCATACCTTTCATAATACATCCGATAGACCACGCCGTGGAAGGAGTAATGGATGTTACATATAGGAAGTGGACAGGATACCATCCAAAAGCGCCTTTATATGGAATAAAACATGAATAACAAAATGTAGTCAGTTAAAGGTATAGTATATTATTAACTTAAAAGAGGTCATGTTTGAAACAATGTTTTGATGAATATATTGAAGAATATTTCATTTTTGACACAAGATAATTGAAAGCCTTTTAATAATGATAGATAAATATAATTATATTTTTCATAATTTTTATTATTGAAGGATGATATATATATATATATATATATATATATATATATATATATATATATATGATAACAATAACAAATTTATTTAAAAGTTCTATTAAAATTATTGATTGAAATTTTTTATAATGATATACGAAATAAAAAAGATTATATATAATATGAAATAAGTTTTATCAAACAAAAAATAAAAAACGTAAGAAATTAAATTTAAAAATAAGTTTTATTAACAGAAGCTTCTACGAAGCTTTATTAAGATTGGAATCTATAAAATCATTTTTCAGAGAAACATAAGGCTAGCTTGAATTGTCGTGACCTCTTAATATAGATACAGTATAAAATATTACTGCCAAATATATTCTAAGATAGTACAACATTGCAATATTAGAATATTTTATTATTAATTGCAAAAATGTTAAATATTTTTGTTACAATGTACATATGTGCATTAAGATTTTGAGCACATGCTGGCTTTCGTGCTACAATTGTTAAGCTGTTGAATAAAATTATTGATTCTACATTCCCTATACATCCTAGAACCATCATTTTGACTATATATATATAATATCAAATCATATTAAATTATATGTATTTCTTTTTTCAAATTAATATCTTCTACAAATGCATATTATAACAATTTTTTTTCTATATCTTTTACTAAATTAAATATAAAGATTAAAATTGTGTGCCTTTCAATAAAAAATTGATAAATTAGTAAAAAAGAAAAAAAAATTATTGCAATATTGAAGGAATTCAGATAGTTCCGGGAAATAGAAATAGTTTCGCATGTCAGATACGGCGAAAGGTTCTACACAGCTTTCAATAGTTAATAATAGCGCGATGTGGGTACATTCGTTTCATGAAAATGTATTATGTAAAAAATAATATCATGTGTTGTGGTGGCATTATAATTATACGTAAGTAGTCGATTACGAGATCCTATCTTTCTATACTTACTACACATTTTCCTTGCTATCGCGACTAAATCTGGAATCCGCTCATGATAAATGAGATTTTAATCGATATACATTTTTAATAGCGATTCGAGCAAGTTTCGCATTAAGATATCAATGAGACCGACTAAGTGTTCCCTTAGATTGCAACTTTCGATCAAAGATAACGTCATGAATATTCCGTAACAAATAAATGATTTAAGAGCACACACTTGGCATGTATATTCATTCTACGAAATTGAAATTATAATTGAAATTGAATCAATGATTGTATCTAGAAATCCTTAGATTTTACTGTGTTTTCTTATATCCGCAATATTTTTTTTAGTTTTCATTTTTTTTTTAAATCTCTTCTATAGAGAACTTTATTCAAATGTATTATAATTTTATGGAATTTTTTGAAATCTCTGTTTATTCTAACAGAGATAAATTATATTACTATGTATAGCAATATTAATAATTTAAGGAGCAAATTTTAATTATACATACAAATTATCTGATTCTTTTTTAATGAAAACTTAGATGATATTAATTAATTGTTTCAGAAAAAATTAATTATTTCAAAAAATTTATTAAATTATTTTTAGAGGAATAAAATTCATCTTTATTTTAATTATGATAATGGAAATTAATCCATTAATAATATATATATATAGAGGGTGTATCCTAAAAAGTAGGAAGTATTGCTATGAAAGATTCAGGACACAACAATAAAAGAAAAAATTCATATAAACATATGTCCGATATTGATCGTGTTTTCAAGTTATAGCTTGTTTTATTTTTCAACAGATTTAAGATAATTATGGTTACAAGAAGTGCTCAAAATGACTACCTCTAACTTGAATACAGGCTTCAACACACACGTCTCATCATAGATTGTCTGACTTTTTCAAAAATTTCGGGTATTGCTTGAATTTCCCGCGAACCATCTTGAACACGTTGACGAAGTATCTCGACGTTGTCGATGGGTGTTTTGTAAACAATGGATAACCGCCACAAGTAATAATTATAGATTCAGGTTAGGTCATCTTAACTCTATTGGAAAATAAAACAAGCTATAATTTGAAAACAAGGTCATATCGGACATATGTTTATATGAACTTTTTCTCTTATTTTTGTGTCCTGAATCCCCCATTGCAATACTTCCCACTTTTTAGGATACACCCTGTATATATATATATATAATAATGTATTCACACAGTTGAATTTCATTCTTTAAAGTTGTAATATAATTTATTATTCTTTTTAATATGTAATATGATTAGATTTTTAATACGCGATAATCCAAGTTAAAATTAAATCCGCGGGTTGAGAGATAATAGCTAGTTATAATAATAGTAGAGAATGTGTGATCGTACATGGATCTGATTACATATACAGGGCATTTATATTGAGACGCGTAAATATTTAAAAAATAAAGCAAGATAGAAAGAAATGTTTCAGACAAAAGTTGTTCGGTTCTAAGGGGGTCATAAGATGGTGCTATTAGTTTGATCTTGGGTAGAGGCGCTTCAGGGATTTCAATGTCAATCTTGTTTTTTTTTAACGGAAATATTCCAATTTTCTTACATAAATCGATTCCTTGCAATATTTTGCATAAAAGGTTATAGGGGTATGATGGCCAAAAGTTTAATAGTTTACGAGATATTTTATACTTTATTTTATTACTTCGACATAATTTTACATAAACTATGAAATATCTCATAAAATTATTTATTCTGCGATAATGTTACCTTAATATTTTAAGCTCAAAAAATGAGAGACATCGATTGGTGTAAAGAAAATAAAACAATATTGACATTGAAATCTCCAAAGCGCTTCCATCCAAGGTCAAACTAACGGCACCATCTTATGACCCCCTTAGAACCGAACAACTTTTGTCTGAAACATTTCTTTCTATCTTGCTTTATTTTTTAGATATTTAAGTATTTCAATATAAATGCCCAACCCTGTATATTTCGAGAAATAATACACAACTATATATTACGTTATTTAAAATGCGGAAAATGTACAAAGAGTACAGCTAGAATAGGAGTGAAGTTAGCCGCGTACTTTTCGCACGATTTTCTTTTGTCATTAGAGGCATGTATATACCCAGTGATGCAAGTTTTGCGTTTTGTGCCCGCTGCCAGCGCGTGTGGAGGGGATACGTACACAAGCGTAAAACGTATACATTAATTTATCAGACATTATATGTCACATGATATCAATGACTCGTAGCTTTTTCATTCCACTACAATGTAATAAAATTTAAATAATATTGTATTGTGCCATGCCTTGCAAAAGACAACGCGATCGTGGTATGTTTCTAATGTACGCGCATAATTTTATTGTTTTTCGCGAGTGCGTCGAGGAACGACAACAAAGTGACGGTGTGTGTCAGATATTTTCGAGTCTCCAATAAAATTTACGTAAGTTTTTATATATTATTTTATATATATAAAAACGTTTGATGTCATCGAATAAGAACGACGTATAAGCATAGATATTATATCCGAATAATATAGTTGTAGATTATATGTATATGTAAATAGTTATTTTTTTTTATTCTCTCTATTATCCTCACTGTCTACAATTCAAAATACATTATCAAAATTCAATAAATAAAGAAGAGTGGAGAAAGTATATTATAGAAAATAAAATGATGTAAATTAAAATATTATAAAAAATAATAAAAAATAATATATATTATAGAAAATAAAATAATATAAATTAAAATATTATGGAAAATAATATAAAATAATATATTATAAAAAATAAAATAATACAAAATAATGTATTATAGTAGAAAAAAATATTTATATTGAATTTATATTTTCACCCCTCAACGACACATATCGCATATTCGGCAATTAATAATAATAATAAATCCTTTCTGCTGCTCTATCGTATCTCTTCCCCCTCCCGCGAAATTACGCGGGCGCTTAAAGAAATTTCAATCTGGTTATCGGCGATAATATATACTGTAATCGTATAATAACTATTGCGATTACGGGCTCCGCTCGGCCGTAAATGAGGTAGCCTACCTCTAGCCGTAAAGTTTTAACCGCGCTAATAACGCAGCCCTTACTATAAATACCCGCGCGACTAAACTATAATACCCTCCGGGCGTGCAATTGCAATGAAGTCGTTCGTTCGTTCGTTCTCGCGAACACGGCGATCGTAAATATCGCCGAATAGACGGAAGCCCGCGATAATCTTCGCAATAAATAGTCTGTTACGGCCCCGTCTTACAATTAGAAGCGACTATACGGTCACGTTTTCTGCGGACGCTCGAAAATGCACCCGTTGTACTTATTTTTTCCATCGTCCTTTCTTTCTTTCGAGAGCGTATTATTGATTGCTCGCTTATATTAAATTAAATTGTATTAATTTCATCATTTGTTCATTGACATGATAGACGAATTGCATAGGAATATATTTAAAATAATTGCATAGAAACGTTTCATGCAACAATGTGTATTGTTGCTGTAATGTTATATCACGTAATACTTCTACATTGTTCTTTTAAAACGTCACTGCAATATTACTGAATCCGCTCTATTAAATCTCGCAATTTTTGAAAAATAATTCGATGAAGCTTTAGACAATGAGTTTTTAATGATAGGAGTTTTTATAATAGGATTTTTAATCATTTTTATCACCCGCTATTACTGCGATATTGAATTGACCGCGACATTAAGATTCCCGAATTAAATCTCGAAATGTGTCAAATCTTGTCTGAAGCTTGTCACACAATCATTATACGTGTGTACATATACATATTCTTGACCCTGATTGATATTATGATTTCCGTTCGAATGTAAATAACAACATGATAATTAACACGATGATGCGCTGTGTTTTGTCGTTGTGAATTGACACGTTTAATCGGCGGGCGATTTTTTTTTATGGCAGCCCATAATGATCTCAATTAACTTTTCTCGATAGTCTGTCGACCCTCGTAATAAGCTTAACCGAGCGCAACAATATAATTTATAGAAGCCACTTCTTTACGACTAATTATGACGAACTACGATCGTACGAAAGAGAGCCCATTAAATCGTGCTGGTCCTCATTAAGAGGAGACGAAACGCGCAAGGGAAGCGAAGACGATATCCACCGACCTGTCTCCGATTCGCGTGGCCCTATCTCGCATGAAATATCTTCCGGATATACCACTTTATATTACGAATATACCCCGTGACGCTTATCTTAACCATACGCACATTGATCTGACTTTTAAATCCTCCTAATTTTTTTTTTTTTTTTTTTTTTTTTTCGTTGATGAAATATTTTTTATCTTCGAAATTAATAGAAGAGCGAATAAATATATGTGGTAATGAATAAAAATTTTTGTCAAAATTTTACAATTGAACTTTGTGAACAGTATAAAAATTAAATCTTTATTTGGGGAGAGGAAATAAAACAAATGTATATAGGCTTGAATCTACTTAACAAAGTATAGAATTTAAAGTTTCACTGAATAATTGATTAATGAATCGATACAATTCCAGGCAAAATAAACGTTTCTATTCACAGTGATTCGTCCCTATTCATGAAAGGAGGCTGTCGCAGCAAGAGCATTTAGCCACTCGGTTAATGGCACGTGGAGTCCTTTAATCGATAGAAAGGAGCGCGTACTCTGCGATATCTCGTTGTATTTCACGAGTCAAAATGTTCGTGTACGTTTGTACCGGCACGTATAGCGAGAGAAAAAGATAGGAAAAGAAAGAGAAAGACAGAGGAACATCCAATAGAAGTAATACGATAAAAGATAGAATATAAGTTTAAGATAGATAAAGAAGCAACTTGGGGAAAAGAGGAAAAAAGAATGACGGAATAATAAAAGAAAAGAACAAATGTCAATTATAAGAGGAAGATGAAAGGACAAGAAAAGTAAGAAAAAACGCGCATGATAACAAGATTAAAGAAGATGAAAAGTTCACTAGAGAGAGATGAAGAAATATTAATGGGGTTGATGCAGAAGATGGAAAGAGAAAGATAAAGATAATGACATCAAGACGAAATCGAGTTATCGAGTTATCGACAAGCGAACGAAGAAAAATATGCTCGCTTCGCTCATAAGTGAAAGGATGATATCGCTTCAACGGGAGAAAAACAGCCTAAAAAACGATGTAGGCCGATAGAGTAGATACAGAAAACAGAAAAAAGGGAATCACCAGTGACGACAGGAGGAGAGAAGTATAGTCGTATAGATACGCGAAGGAGTTATATCGGGTTTCTGATGGAGAAAGACAATAAACGGCACATATATAGATGAAGAACAGAGAAGTGCGTAGATGCAGAAGAGCTGATAGAACAGCAAGGTAGAAACGGCACGGGCGACCGCGATAGGCGGCGAGCGAAGTGGGAGGAAGGGGTGAAACACACTTCGCGGGCGCGAAACGTAAAGATTCCCTGAAACCTGTGGCATTTCGCGAGGTAGTCTACTCTCTCGTCTCCCGCGACGCCGTGGGATCGATAGCGTGTCAGATGAAGAGAAGTAGGCGGCTGCGGCGGTGGCGTCGGCGGAGGCGGCAGTGGCGGCGGCACCACCAGCCTATTTCCAGCAACAACAGCAGCAACTAGCCAGCCAGCCAGCGGCAGTAACGCCGGCAGAAGCAGCAGTAGCAACGACAGAAGCGCCTCTCCGCAAGCAAACGCTGCTCCGCAGCCATTCCACGGCCATATCTGGCGGCGCTTCGGTTTGGGTACGCCTATTTTTAGCATCACCGACCAATCCGACATCGGCGTACTGTGTATCTCGCGTATGGTCGTGTCCAATGGGCGTAGCTGGTTCTCGTCGGCTTGCGCGAGTCCTGGACCAAATTCAGAGGGAGAAGGGGACGTTTGCTGATGCCGCAGGTGCAGCCAGTTGGCTGACGAACTCGAGGCGAGTGCGCTCGCATCATCGTCGTCGTGTTCGCTTCGTCGCTGCCGTGACGTGACGTATCGCGCCGTGCGCCGGCATCTCCGGTCCCCACTCACACATAGATAGATAGATGGATAAATAGATAGATAGATAGATAGATAGAGAGAGAGAGAGAGAGAGAGAGAGAGAGAACGTCATTGGCAAACGGTTCGCGTGCCGTTCAGAAGTTGCCACGACAAACAACCGAGATCACGCCGGGAGTGCACGAAACTAACGCAACGTAAGCACGACCCCGTTGTTCTCTCGTTTCCAAAATCAATCCGCCGGCGTGATAAAAGAGAAGATCTGTCGCGAAGTCAAGTGTGAGAAGAGATCGTAAGAGAAGAGATCGCGAGAATCAAGTTTTTTTTCTTTTTTCATACTGAAGTATCTTGAACAAAGAAGCCAATCCCAGAGAACGCTGAACCACCATTCGTCGAGTAGACGTGTTCAAGACTATCGCTCGCAGCGAGCAGCATCATGATCGTGTGTAAGGTGCACGCACGTCGGGCGAGATTGTGAACGAACGGGTGTTATACTTGGTGCTTCAGAAAAGAGACGTCGAAGATAAGACTGGCGAGTAGTAAAAAAAAAAATCGCAATGAGGACGATAGGGTGTTCGCAGAACTACAGTTGAGAGAGAAGACCCGCGCTGTTCGAGGCTGCAGCTCCGTCTTCAGTGACGATCGAACAAGATTGCTTCAAGTTCAGAAGTTGTGCCGCGCCGAAGGGTGCAGAGGAAGCGCGAGACAAACACGGCGGGAGTTTTGCAGTGAGTGCCGAAGAAAGTTAAAGGAAACGCTGGCATTACTAGCATTGGGGGGGAAAGTGTGAGAAGTGCGATTTAACGGTCGGTTGGGATAACAACGCAGTAAAAGTGGGTGCACTGGGGCCCTCGGGACCGTTCGGCCGATACGGGCCCGTCGAAGGTGGGCCTGGTGGTGGTCCCGGGCCCGGCGAAGGAGTGGGGGCAGGGGTGGCCGCAGTCGCGGCTGGGGAGGTGGAGGGCTACGGGGGCGCCGGGGGCGGGGGAGGGGGCCCCGGGGGGGTTAGTACCCCCCGAATAAGGGTCACGGCCCTCGGCGGGCGTTGCTGCGCACCCCTGCCCGTCACCCAGGCTTGTAATATAGGTAAGAAGCATGGGAATATCGTTTACGTAGTAGTTGCTTATAGTAGTTGCTCTTTAGGCCTTAAATTTGTCTTCGCTACACGCGATATTCTTGTATATTTAACATTATTTTCGTTTCAAGTTCATAATCGTAGTTGGATTTAAAAGTTGGAAAATTGCCGATGTGTGTATTAGGTGTGTTTATCAATTTATATAAGTTATTGATAAAATAGTACTATCAGATTCTAGTACTATCAATATCCGAAAATATTCGCGTATCGAAATATTAAAAATATTAAATAATACGAGAATTATAATATAAGATCTAATAAGATTTACTGAAAATTAAATACTTTACGACACATACACATACATTCGCGAATATTAACCGGATAAAAATTGTGTATATTATCCGAATATTTTGCTATTTAAAGTCGCCAGTAAATACGTACATATATTCTAGTGTAATATTATATATTTATTATAATATATATATATTTTATATTAAACACGATTTTTACTATCCGAGATAATCTGAATATCCTGATTTTTTTATATCGCAGAAAATTGATAGTTTAGATATCGATAACGCTAATCGAATTTAGCAAATAACTGATCAAATGTTAAAATATTTGCAAAAAATGTGATTTCCAAAATACGATAGAGTCTGAAGAAATTGACAATTGTATAATACTTGTATATCTTCTGAAGATCTATATCAAGCATTTTTTTAAAAAGACATAAAATGAACATGAAGCTAATTTTTTGAAGTATAATAATTATAATGGTTTGAGAAAGAGAAGAACAAATGCATACTTATTATCCTTTGAATTTCATACATAATACACGAATCCAGCAAAAATTCCTGTTGTACATGTTAAAAGAAATTGAGTAAAGCGAGACTTACTATAATCGATATTTTTAATCCATATTCCATTGTATCTTCGATATTTTGCAGACATATGCAATCTCTCATGCACATACAAGAAAAAATACTCGTCTCGTGTAAAATAAAATAAATTCCGATCACACGTCTAACATAATATTGAACGGTATGTCATGCCTAACGCATCAAAGAACCATGTAGGATAAACGCGATGCATGAAACAGGATACATTTTGTTGATATCGAAGTGACACATAACATCTGGATCGATGTGCGTGAGATCTTTTATGTATTTCATAGTTTTTCTTCTAAAAGAAAAAAAATTAACAATTTAATTAGAAGAGCAATATTTCGTTCCTTATTTCCGAGTTATGTTTATATAACTTTATCATTCGTATATATATATATATATATATATATATACCTTCCATTTAATCATTGCATTTTTAGATAACGTCGAACTTAAAATTCGCATAAATCTGAAATAAAAACGAAGCTTAATTTTAATTTAAATAATCAAGTAGCTCGCGCGCGATCGCTTTTTTTTTTTTTTTTCTAGACGATACTTTATTTAAGCATTATCCTTCGTCGTAAATGTCGTCGATGAGATTCTTCGCGAGAATTCTCGGTAAGATGCGTCGTTACAAAGTACCTGTTGCTGTACGTGAAACTTTTGCGCACGATTTTTCCGTACATTTTCGTACAGTATCGTGCTCGCGAGATTGCCGTGCCATTTCGATCAATCTCGACACGATGGGCGTGAATCCCTCTTTCTCACTCACTCTCTCTCTCTCTCTCTCTCTCTCTCTCTGTCTCTGTGAGAGACGTCACGCGTGAGAAGCTGCACGCACGAGCGGATCACGAGTCAATGAACCGCTCAATAGAGAATGCAATCCTGCGATGTTATGCATGCAAATCTATGCTGCACGATCGAAGGAGCGACGCATTTTTTCCCGCTCATTACGGTCGCAATTGCGCGAATCGAAATAATGGGGGTGAAGTATCCTTAAACGTTTACGTGGTGATAGGCGTGCGCGAAGGTTATTCGTAAGATCGTAGGGAAGGCTGGAAACTTTTTGAAGTATGTTAATGTATTTAAATTCTACTTTGTATGTATTTGCGTAAAGTTGTATGCATCACGAAAAGCGAAAAGTGTATAGTTTTACATCTCGTGCAAAGTAATTTATATTTAAAGAAACATGCACACACGGATTTACACGAGATAGATAGAAATCTAGTAGTAAAAGTGAGTATAATCGGACGTAAAAAATTAATTCTAAACTGTACGTAAGGGACGGGAAGCATACTTGTCGCAAAAGAAGAAGAAAAAAAAAAGAAAAATGTATTTGATTCATCGCTTTTGTTGCGAAATTTTACATAAATTTTTTTATAAATAATAATATTCGTAATTTATAGCAATATTTCATAATTATAATAATAGCAAAAATATAGGAAATATTTGATCGTTCTTCTTCTTCTTCTTCTTCTTTCTCTTCTGCTTTTATTTACGTAAAAATATTTTTCAATAATTATTGTATGAAATGTTTTTGAATATGAAGTACTGAAAAAGATCGGTCTAATTTATAAATTTAAGGAATTTTATTAATTAATAAATAATTATAATTAAATGTAATCGCGAGAAAAAATAATATAATTTTCTTATATATTTTTAGTTTTTTTTTTTTTTCCAATGTCTCGTTTTCTTCACGCTATCGAATAATGATCACAAATTCTAAATTCTTACTTTATTACATTAATTTATCATCTGTTAAGTAATAATTTATGCAGTTTGGGACAATTTATTGAAATTGCATAAAAAATTCTTGACACGGTTTTTTCTCTTATATGAGAGAATCGCGAAAAGATCGCATAATATCGTTATTTGTTTTAAGTAATTAAACAAAATTAACAAATTTTAAAGTTCCATTGTTTTGAAAAATGTTTCCTTTTTAGAAATATCGCATCTCTTTTTTTTCTTCGCCAAGATGGCCACCGATCCCTTTGATTCATCAAAGTCGGCAAATCGATTCGCCGCCGGTGCGTGTTTCTCGCACCGCAGAAAATAGTAATCTCGCTACGAGATAGTTTTATCGAATCTAGATGCACCTGACGTAGGGCGATCTTAGACTGATTAAGGTAATTCGTTGAAAATTGTTCTCTTATTTCATCCCCTCCAAATCGCGTCGCGGAGATGAGAATGCGCATGTCAGAATACACGAGAGAGTGATGCTGGATCTGTATATATGTATACGATATATTCATACGCATGCACGCATGATTAATTAGTGCCAAAAAAAAACAAATAATTATTTAAAAAAATACATCGTAAATAATTTTCTTAAAAATAATTTTTTTTTTTATACTAATTGATTTGTCTCATTATTCTGTACATAGAAGTATTACGATAAAATTATCGAAAACTGAATATTTTACGAAATATTTTATTTTTTATATCAAAATATGTCAGATTAAAATATAAAATAACTCAAAAAGTACTTAATGAAAAAATACTTTATTATAGTGTTTTGGAAAGTTCTCGATGTCAGCTACAAGAATGCTAAATAAAAAATGGGGATTTTCATTTAAGATTTTAAAGTTGACCTTTACATGACCTTCAAATGATTTTCCAAGGTCGAATCATTGTCACCATCTTATGGCCCCCTTGAAGCCACACAACTTTTGTTTGAAACATTTTTCGATTTGACGCAGTGTTTCTGAGATATTTGAGTGGGTCCTTTAAAATAGGACACCCTGTATATATTTTTATTTAAATAAAAATATTCTTACAATGTTCTTTGATATTATATTGAGAATTTTTCTAATGAATAATTATTATTTTATTAAGAACGCTATTATATTCTACGCCGTCATTACTTTGGCACGTATGATAGAGACATCTCGATAATGTTTCGTCCGACGGAAAAAAAAAAAAAACAGATTCGGCATGACGCGAGCAATGACGTTCAATCGGAAAAAATTGGATTAAGCAATCCGATGTTACTGAATCAACAGGGTTTTCGTCTCACGTCTGGCTAATCCTAATCTCGTTTATGCGATTTAGTTAACTAGGTCCTTCCAGGGTTTCTTGTCTGTCACTCTTTCCAGCCAAGAGAATCATATATAAGACATAGAAACAGCTGGGATTAGAGATTGTATTTATAAATATTTTGATATTTAGCAATATTTCCATAGAGCTGGAAATAATCTTATAAATTCTATTTTTCTTCAGATATATGGTACTCGATAGTGCGAAATAAAAATGAGCGATAAAATATCGTAATCGTCAGAATAAAAATTTTTTTCTTAACACGACATATACACGCGTGAAATCTCGAAGGAAAATTATCATCGATTTATTTAAACATTTTTAAATAATATTTCTGTTGAGAGAAGACAGTTGCTTGAGAAGTTTATTTTAATCGGCGTTGATCGATACGTATATGGGAAAATTCTGTGTATTTACTTTACATTCGTTAAGACGATTATTCGCGAGCATTTAAATCGTTACACGATAATATCGCTGGAGTGTCATATGATAATACTTATACGCGAAATTAGTTTCTAAATGTGTCTTAATTTACGTTATTGATTTCGAGATTAGATATCAATTTGCTGCTTGAATGGCACCGTTAATATCCTTTTATAAAAATAGTCTTAAATGACTGTAATTATTTTATCATGATTTATAAAATCAATCTCTTAGTTTCCTATTAAATGTGTATCATTAACGTGTTTAATTGCAGTACTAACACTCTTTATGTAATCATTACGCGCGATTTTTTTACTCGTTATCCATTATCGTTTAATTTTCTTTTAAACTAATACATCAAGCAGCTGAAAAATGTGATTCGAATATTATTTAGAGGAAACTAGAGAAAGAATTTTTATATTTATATTAAAAATTAATTTCATATATATTATATTCAAATATATAATTTGCAAAAATTGTTTCAAATATTTTATAGTTGTGGGAATAATTCTTGGACGCGCATACGTAGACGTATTAATAGTTTCGTTTTATAGCATTGTCTTTATGTGTCTCTGTTAGAATTAATAATTACTATGTTCTGGATAATATATGAAGTAACGTGAAACTAATAAAGTTCAAGTGTAATAATTGTGAGAAAAATCTATTATTAAAATCTAAGTAAATATAACTTTTTTTCGGGGATGTCAAGGTTCGCATGTACCCCATACCAAGTGTTTTTGTTACATCAATTAAAGGTTAACCTCAGCATTTTAGCTGGAGAGAGAGAGTGAGAGAGGCATACTAATCGATACACGAAATAGTTTAGAACTTCGAAGTTAACTTGCGAACGATCGCGGGTTACGTCGATGCTGCTACCCTCGCCTTTCTCGCCCTTCCGCGAGAGGGATGAGATGCGCAAGGTCAGATCTTAAGGGTGGGAGGAGGGTTGCTAGGTTGACAACCCTGCCAGCCAGGCAGAGGGACTCCGCCCATTGGCGGAAACCGCGAAAGAGGAGAAAAAAAAAAGAGTAATAGGAGGGTGAAGTCCGTGGGTCTCAATGATGGCGAATAAAAAACGGCAAGAGGGCGAACGGAGGCAAGAAAAGGAAAAGGGAAGAAAGAGAGAGAGAGAGAGAGAGAGAGAGAGAGGATGCAAACGAAGCGAAAGAACAATCTCGTTCGCGAATGTTAATCAACGACGAATTATAATTATACGCCGTAGGCTCGAGATTGCGAAAGGCGGGCGAGAAAGGCGGCCGCGAAATTGGCCAGGTGAAAGAAATCGTGCAACTATATAAATGCCGAAACACGGTCGTTAAATTCGTCGTCGTTGCCGGTACGCGATTTTTTTTTTTTTTTTTTTTGTCTAAGCGCCGCGAGATTCACCACCGCGTCCGTCGCGACGACGCTCGAAAACTCTTTCTCTTGTCTCTGAATTAGAGGTAACGTCGTTCGTTAAAGTACGTTCGCGACATTACACAGACGATAAATTTTTGATTTAACCGACGATCGTAACGCAAACAATTTTAGTTTCACAATACTTTACATTGTTTGAATTATCGTGTTTAAATTATGCTCAGCGATCCCGGGTAAAGTAATTGAAACTCTAATTAGCGCACGATAATTTTTAATGTGTTTAATCGTTACCATTGTATTAGCGATATAACGAATGGTACATTTAGAGGAGCTGGAAACAATACAGAAAATGTGCCTTTCGATGTGCACTCTTGCAATCGAGACAAAATTTTTATATAATATAGCTATCACTGATTGTCGATGTTTAAATTTTTCAATAAATATCGATTTAATTATAATAAAATTTAAAAATATATATTTTATGGAATAATTAATGTTTAAATATATATATATATATAAACTAATTAAACTAACTTATATAATTAATATATTGATAGGAAATCCAGATTCGATTATATTGCCATTTGATGTTATTTGTTTGAATATTTATATTTAATATATTGTAATCAATATTATAAAGTTATATAAATAAAATACACACAATTAACTTTTAAAATGATATAATTAAGGTTAATTTAAATTTTGAATGCGAATAAAATTTTAATTAATTTTTTAATCAATTTCCGATAACACCTAACAGATATGATTACATAAAATTAATGTAATTTGGAATGGAATGCATGATAACGTGTACCGTTAAATTTTTTTTTAAAGATATGTCGCCTATTTTAAATATATATGGTAAGAGAAATCTCTAAGAAATCTCATTATTATAAAAGCACAAATTTTTTTTCGTCGATCGGTTGGTTAGTTGCTACTTTACGCGATTAGTACAGCGATTACATGTCGCATCGTTGTATTTTCATACCGTTTGATTATGTCAACTAGATCGTATGGTGATTTAACTGTCGATGTGCAAAAAAGGCCAGCACGCTTCGTTATGCACGCGCGTTCTTATATAATGAAAGCGTTTAATCTTGTTTTTAAATAAAACATGCGAAAACGTACGAAAGACTTCTGAATATTTCCATCTGCTCGCAATGCGATTAATAATAAGCCATTTTAATTTTTTTTTTTTCCCCCAATAAATCTCATTGCCAGACTTACCTTGCGCCTGCATGTGATTTTAATTCGATTCATTGCAGATAATTTCGTGCGTAATTTCGTCCGATTGAGTTTCCACTGTTACAATTACTCATGATCGCATTTCAAATGATTCGCGGAATTAATATTTATAAATAAATATATCGCGGCGAAGAAAAAATTTAATGTGTGCACCACGATATATATCTGTCTTTTAACATTTTTTTTTGGTATTTTCCAGCTTTAGGAAACAACAGTATTAAATTAAAAAAAAAAAAAAAAAAAAAATTGCCGTATATAAATGAAAATATTCACCGTTTTGAATCGCGCGATACCTTTTGCGATTATGTTAAATCGCGTAAAGCCGATATTATATTGTGGTGACACATAGCGCACATTGGCATGTAATTATTCAACATTGCACTGTATATATGCAATATATATTCAGGCTTTGCCCGGAACTAATGGCATAACGTTTATATCCGCTGGTTACATTAATAACCAGCTGCGTTAATATTTAATTAAATTTTTTCTCGAATCGTTCGACGATGCGTGAAGATTCGCGTGTTTCTCATCTCTGAGAGAGAAATGAAAAAAGGATGAAAAAAAGAAATGAAGAAAAAGGATATCGAGCGAGCTCTTGTACAGCGAAACTGAACGTCATGTTTATTATAAGATCGGTACGAAAATGACGGAGATGCGTATAATGTGTTCCCTTTTAAATTCAACAGGGAGACGCGGTCTGGCGATGCTCCTGTCATGTGCAGGATGCGAGAAACCGATAATGGATCAGTACCTGCTGAACGTTTTGGATCGTGCATGGCATGTCGAGTGCGTGCGCTGTTTCGACTGCAGAGCCGCGTTACAGGACAAATGCTTCTCGAGGGAGGCGAAGCTCTTCTGCAGGAACGATTTCTTCAGGTACGTGTCCATATATATTAGTTATACCGCGCATATACCAGGTTATATAAATACGAAACCGGAATTTGCCCATAGATGGCCCTAGCTGTCAATGTAGTTACCGTCAAACCGCGTCATTGGCGCCATTTTCTTGTTTTGACATCCGATAAAGATTTTCAACTCACGACAATACAAGTTTCATACAACAGCATAGTTTTTAATAGCGTTGAACATGTCGAATTTTGTGCCTGGAAACTACGATTTGCGGACAGCATTGATTTTCTGTTACCATTTGAAGAAAACTGCTGCAGAATCGCATCGAATGCTTGTCGAAGCTTACGATGAGCATGCTCTTGGTAAATCACAGTGCTTTGAGTGGTTTAAAAAATTCAAAAGTGGCGATTTTGACGTGAGAAACGAAGAACGTGGAAGACCACCGAAAAAGTTTGAAGACAGCGAATTGCAAACATTGTTGGATGAGGATGACGCTACCGACAACAAATGATCGATTTGAATCAAGCTTTGCGTGAAAAACGACCAGAATATCAAAAAAGGCAACACAAAGTGATTTTGCTTCATGATAATGCACCATCACACACAGCAAAACCGGTCAAGAAAACGATTGAGGCGTTTAGTTGGGAAATACTTTCGCATGCGGCTTACTCACCAGACTTGGCTCCATCCGATTACTATTTATTTGCATCGATGGGACACGCACTTGCTGAGCAGCGCTTCACTTCTTATGAAAATATACGAAAATGGCTCGATGACTGGTTTGCCTTAAAGGAGCAACAGTTTTTTTGGCGTGACATCCACAAATTGTCAGAGAGATGGGAAAAATGTATAGCTAGCAATGGGCAATACTTGGAATAAAATATTTTTTACCATTTTCATACAATAAACGTGTATTTTCTATACAAAAATTCCGATTTCATATTTATATACCTGGTAATTAGAGCTGATTTTATAGTATATCTCTCATAACGCATATGCATGGTATGTATCGATGAATATGGATGCGTCGATACTGTCATATATTCTCTCATTTATTATGGAAATATCGGAAATATATTTTAAAAAGTTGATTTATTCGCTGTTTTTATTACACGATATTTTTCTAAATATTATCTCTCGAAGAAAACGTACAATTTTTCTCCGCGTTTCAAACTTCCGCGAAAGTTCGCTCGCTCGAGCGATTGCGACAACTTCCTCATCTCTTGGCGAGGTACCAATGTCTTTCCGAATATTTAATCGTCATCCCGTTTACGATTCATCGCCGATGAATTACGTAGGAACAGTCGTTGTTTTTACAACGTGATTACATGATCGATTCGGCGCAATTCGAGAAAAAAGATCAAATCGCACGATTGATGGAATAATAAAAGCCTTGACATATTCTCGCTGAACGAGACAGGCGTTGTTTCCGTCAATTTGATGATTTTAAAAATCAGTCGCTCGCGCGCGTTGTTGACGATAATGCGCGATCATCCGCGATTGTAAATACAAGCGGACGTCGAAAACTTGTAAACTTGCAAAGCGACGCGCATATTCACGTATTTTAGTCAAACACGAGGGCAACGGCAAGTGTCCGGTGAATTTCAAATACTGTTTGTCGACACGAGACCGAGAGAAACTATTCGAAATGCGCCAGTTATCGTATTCTTACCCTAATTCAGAAATGGGGATTAGATTCTGGTTGAGGAAAAGTAGTTCATCCTATTAGTGATTTGAATTAACGATCGTCGCTCCTAGAAGCGATTTAAACAACTCGCGACACATGGACGGTGATTAATTCAGGCGTTCGTAGAGTAAATTGCATTTAACGGGGCTATTTTCGGCGGCTATTTATTGCTATGCACGCTTATATCGCGCTATAAAATTAGCAGGAAGGAATAATCACTCGATATATTGTTACCACAATTTTGTATGAAAATATTTTCTTACGTGCATTTTTAATCTATTGGGTGATTGCATAAGTTCGTGCCCGATTTAAATATAAACTTCAATAGATTATATTTTAGAGATAACACTTTTATTAATCAATTATATAGTCTCCATTCTTTTCTACAATGGTTTTCCAACCATCTATAAGCTTGTCGATTCCATTTTTGAAGAAAGAACTTGGTTTTTCTTGAAAAAAGTTTGTAAGGTAGTTTTCGACAGCTTCCTCGGAATTGAGATTCTTGCCATTTAAACTATTCTGCAAAGATCGGAACAGATAAAAATCCGAAGGCGCAATATCTGGAGAATATGGCGGGTGCTGCAGAATTTCCCATTGCAACTCCTGTAGTTTTCCTTTCAGTTATTCCTTTCAGTCAGGAGATGCGGCACCCACGTATCAAGCTTGGAAATGTATCCAAGCTTTTTTAAATGACGAAAAGCGGTTGAATTATCGATGTTCAGCCTCTCAGCAATATCCTCAGTTGTAATCCTTGGGTTTCTTTCCACTAAGGCATGCACAATGTCATCATCAATGCCAGAAGGCCGTCCAGAGCGGGGTTGATCCTCCATGTTGAAATCACCATTTCGATATCTGCCAAACCACTTTTTGACTGTTCGGAGAGCAGAAGCGCGGTCCAAATAAACGCTTTGAATATTTTTTTGTGCAATCCCAACACTCACGCCTTTCCGAAATTCATATAACATTACATGCCGCAAATGCACCTTTTCGTTCTCCATTTTTAATGATTTCTCTTATGCACAAATGGACTTATCTGAACAATGTCTGACGCTAAATTGACATAAGACAACGTCATCTATTCGGTGTAAGCAACAATTACCACACGAAAACAATACAACTCCGCCATGCAGTAACTTAATGCCATATATGAAAATCGGGCACGAACTTATGCAATCATCAATATAAATATTTGTATTATAGAAATGTATCATTTGTAAAATAGACATTCTTTTATCCATTTATTATCTATTATTAATATTATTTATATTTCCTTATTATTTATAATTCTCGATTATTGATAATTATTAGCGCCATTATTATTATTATTATTAATATTTTATTATTGCTATTATTTGTAAAACATTTGTTATCATGAGTTATATTATTATCTATCTCTTATTAATATTATTTGTACTTCCCATTCTCGATTATTGATAATTATTATTAATATTTTATTGTTGCTATTATTATAATATTGCTATTATTTGTAAAATATTTTTTATCACGAGTTATATTATTATCTATTATTAATATTATTTATATTTCCCATTCTTGATTGATAATTGATGATTAATTATTGTATAATTTCTATAAAAATTAATTTTGTTAGATTAATTAAAATAATTCTATATATAAATCATAGCATACTAAAATATAATACTTTTCTTAACCGATCGAAGAAATTGATACATCTTTTATTATTCGTAATGCGATGTCGCTATATGTCTGTCGCATTTTCTACGGTCGTTTTTTGTCGTTTCACGTATACTATAATAATATCGATTATAGTCAAGACGAAAAATGGGGCGAGTTCGCTACAACACTGTGGCGAATTCGATTTCGCGGTGGGATTTTTCTGCGGAAGCCGAGCGATGGTTTGCAAACAAAATCGTCGTGTTCGGCTCCGAGAGGAGAGGTTTACTCGCTTCTTTCGTTACTTCTGCAAGTGATGAACGATCGTCTTTGTAACCGGAGGAACCGTGCCGGAGTGAAATGACGCGGGGATGGAGGGGAGGAACGCCTTTGATATAGGAATGAACGAATGTATAACGAACGTGTTGTATATCTTACGAGGCGACTACTTTGCATCTCGACGCGATGAAAAGTTCATCGGTCGTCGATACCGATCGACGTTGCGGTAGGGGAAAAAAAAAAAAAAAAAATCTCGCGATATCATATACGCGATTCGCATCCTTTCGTTAATTCGATCATTAATTGACGCGCGCTCGTCCATCATTACGAAGTTCAAATGTGCAAATTAGAATCGGATAATCGAATAGCCGTGATGTATACCGATACACACGATCGTGTATTTAGAATTAAATTATACGATGTAATAACGATTATAAGAGCGCTATTTCAAATCGACAGATACGATGTTTAATTAGAATAACGACAGGGGAGAGATTCGATTCGCGAATTTGTAATATGGGAAAATGTCATTTAATCGAGATCTCGATCAATTAAATTTCCTACCTCTTTATCTCTACCATACGAAGTTGACGAAGCGCGAAAAAATATTTTCGGCCGGTCGAAAATCGCGCTCTCGAATCCTATAACACCTCCGGGAGGTCCTCGTCTCGGGGGGGGGGGGAGGGGGGGATAGCGCGGTTATGGTAACCGGTCTCTACGAGTCGCAGCAAGGTCCTTAAAGGTCGATAATGGCCCGTGGCGCGACCGTCGACGGGGCCCTTCGGGCCCCGATCAAAGGGACCGATGTCCCCGTTTCGACGCCGCGCGCCGGGCCATCGACCGCGGCGAAAATTATTGCCTTAAAATACGGTTCACAATCCCGAAACGGGTGATACGGTCGAGATGATGATGAAAACATTAACGGCGGGCCCCGGCGCCGTGTCACCCGTGCGGTCGCGCAATAATCCGGGGGACGGAGACGGATGATGCGATACCGTTTGCCGTGGCCGTTGCCGCTCGGTCGCCGATTCGCCGATTTCTTGCCGCGGACAGCTTCGAAAATTAATGAACGAATAATTCAATGGTCGACGACAAGGTTGCGCAAGCCGGCGGCGATTCGTAATCGTGGCACTCGCGAAAAGTCTCGGCCGACTGTTTATGAAAGCGCGAAATTACGCTAGTCGTGTTTTTTTTTTTTTTTTTTTTCTTTCAGTTTTCGATAACAGATTTCTCGCTGTACTTCGTTAACGGCGGTTTTTTTTTTTTTTTTTTTTTTTTTTAAGATTATCATTATGTGTCGTCATATATAATCTTATTCTTAATTCCTTCTTTAAGCAAAACGAGGTGACTGATCTGACATTATATCAATATATCTGATATTATATTATTATTAAAATAATAATATTAGCAACTTTTTTTTTTTTTAATGACTATATTTGTTGCTACTTTGATTAGTTTTTTAATTAATAAATCCTTTAGCATTTAGAGTTTAGTTAGACAAATCAATTTTTCTTAACTGACGATTCGAATATATAAATGATACTATTTTGATTGTTTAATTAAATTTTTTAATTACTTGTTTTTCGAATGCTGCGTTTAAATCTATTCTTTACCGTTTCAACAACCGAACTCTTTTAACGTAAAGATTATGGATCCGATTTAGATTGTATCGAGCGTTCGAGTTTTGATGTTACGACGAAAATAAATAAAGAAACGATCTACGGCGTATCGCCGATGTCGATGATTGTCCCGATCGTTACATGGATAGATACACGCGTTACAATGTTAACGTAGATTGCGCGACGTAGTTAATATATTTTTTTCTTCTCTTAACGAAGCAATGAGAAATCGACTCCGTGAGTCCAGTTTGCCTCGGGGACGCGATGTTACTTTACGTAACGGCGTCGGTAACCGATGGAAATATCGCGCAGACGGGATTAGAGTGTTTTACGAGAGTGCTAAATAACATGCAGTGCGATGCAACTTACAGCGAATCTTTTTCTTCTCGTTGATCGTGATATACAAATCTGTCGCGACTTCGCGATGTTGTCTACACCGTTGGAAAATTTATGTTTTTAAAAAATATGCCGATGAAAATTTTTGATGTTTAATATTTAACACGTTCATGTGTTAATTGAACTTAAATTATTAAAATTAGAGAAAAGTATAAATATAATACAGTGTGCACATTATTTCTAATTTTACACGATAGATATGTTCCGTATTATTAGCAGGGGGTTGGCATGTTTTAAACGATATGTTTAAAACTGCTTGATTAAAACTTGTTTAAAACAGTGGACACAGTTTTAAATATTTTTGTTTTAAACATTATTGAACTGCTGTTTAAAATTCTTTAAAATATTGCGACTAAAATATATGATTATTTGAAAAGGAAATTGTAAAAAAAAAAAAAAAAAAAGAAACTAATAGACGTGTATGTTGCAAAAAAGTTGTTGTTTCAGTTTTTTTTATCAATATTTACGTAACATATAGATATAAAAATATAAATAATAAAATAAAAATGTAATAAGAGGGGTATTATTTTAGCAGAATATTTATTTTTGGATATTAAATAACAATCAATACAATAAGGATTACTTAGTAAATATTGACTGATTTTACATTTTAGCATTTTAAATTAATAGCACATAACACATAGCAGGTCAATTCTAGTTAATAATATTTAATATATATTAGGTGAACTTTGCTTCCGCCGCTTTTTTTCCGAAATTCGAGACTTTATTGTAAAAAACTGGTTATACATTTATGATTCAAAGTATTGTCCACTCCCAATGATCGTGCCAATTCTTTTTGACTTTGACTCGAGTCTTCATTAAGTAATGCCTCCAATTCTGCATCTTCGAAAACCTTCTCTTTTCCACCGCTATGCCGGTCTTCGACGTGAAAATCACCGTTCTTGAAGCGTTGAAACCAATCACGACACGTTCTTTCACCAATAGCGGCTTCACCATAAGTATTTGAGAGCATTCGATGAGCCTCAGCCGCAGATTTCTTCATATTGAAGCAGAAAATTAAAACCTCCCGCAAATGACGAGAATTTGGCTCGCAAACTGACATTTTCAATCGAGAATAACTTTACGATGCAGACACAAATCGACTAATGTTTCTATGGGGTTATGTTGACAGATGCCCAAGTTTATTGCACGACGTCTATGATCTATTTATTTCGATCACTATTTACCGCTAAAGCCATCTATAAAAAAACGGCGGAAGCAAAGTTGTACACCTAATTATACTTTGGTTCCTTTCCTGTTCTTGTTAAGTACCCTCATACTTAACTCTCAACATAAATTATAAATAAAAGAAGAATAAAAAAAAACCTCGATTCTTCTCTTTCGTCTAAAAATTACAAACTATAAAAAAATAAATCATAACACATTGCATTTTAACATCCATTGCAAATAATAAATAAAATAACATCAAATCTTTAACTAAAAAAAAAAAGTAAACATTTAGGTACAAAAAAAAGAAATGAACGATAACATATTGCATTGCAATCATTACATGTTACGAATTTTTTTTTTTAATACCTACTTTCAAATTTAATAATTCACGAACACGATTACGAACAAATAATTGTTTAAAAAAATACATTGTAAATAATTTTCTTAAAAACAATTTTTTTTTTATACTAATTGATTTGTCTCATTATTCTGTACATAGAAGTATTACGGTAAGATTATCAAAAACTAAATATTTTACGAGATATTTAATTTTTTATATCAAAATATGTCAGATTAAAATATAAAATAACTCAAAAAGTACTTAATAAAAAAATACTTTATTATAGTGTTTTGGAAAGCTCTCGATGTCAGCTACAAGAATACTAAATAAAAAAGGGGGGTTTCCATTTAAGATTAAAGTTGACCTTCACATGACCTTCAAATGATTTTTTAAGGTCAAATCATTGTCACCATCTTATGGCCCCCTCGAAACCAAACAACTTTTGTCTGAAACATTTTTCTCTTCCGGGCTTGGTTTTTGAGATATTTGCCTGAGGAGATTAAAATGGGACACCCTGTATATATATATATATATATATCGATATTTTCTCGGATAGTTGAAGGATCATATAATCGAACGAGATTTTTCGTGGCAAAGGGCGCCGACGTGGCAGGCCCATTGTCCTGCCGCTCGATTCTCAGCTCCGGCAGGAGCGGACCCATCGAAATACAAACGTGGATACATTATAAATGCGGCGTGACGCCTGTTACGAGTCGTAGGAGAAGTTTGTTGGGCGTGACAGAGCCGGCGCGATCGCAGAGTGGACGAACATTCATGGACAGGAGGGTGAGGGGTGGGAAAGGTGGAAGGGAAGGTGCAGCTCTCTCTCTCTCTCTCTCTCGGGTCCCGTTTGCCTTCCAGGAAGGCCCGGCATCGCGATGCGTACACGCGTTTACGTATACGCTCGTTTTTGCCAACTAACAACTCTTGCGTCACACCGGGCCCTTCTTATTCCGCGATTAGCATGAATTCGCTCGTGGTTATTCATAAACAGCTGAGAGAATGATTAGTCACTCGTATGAATGAGATCAAGCCGTTCTTGGTATTATTGTTTCTCCATCTCGCGGTTCTTGAAAATATTTAAGATACTATATATACGGCAACAAGAGTGAAACATCGTCGGATTTCTTGCGGGAGAGCTAAAATGTATATAATAATAGATCTAGCGCAACAAGGTTCTAACCTACAAAAATTATAATGGTTCGCAGCTGTAAAGTGTGTCACGTTGGTGATGAATGCCTGGCCTGATTCGACCAATCGCATTTTTTGCAAGGAAAATATCCTGGAGTCGGGATATTCCGGTAAAGCGAGTCTCAATCCGAGTAATGTTTAAGTAATACCATATAATCGTCGGCAACGAACTTGACAATGTGCGGCGAGATAAAGTCACGGTGAGAATAGATAAGGAGAGGGATAGGTGAGCGTGAGGAGACGAGGGAAAACCAACGGAACGATTCCAATCCATTTACTATGCTACGATAACGAGCCGGTTGAAAAAAACAAAAGAGAAAAAAAAACCCGGATGAAATAATAATATATAATTGACAGGACACTATAATAAAGCCAAATGCAATCCGTTACCGCGATTATATCCCGAGGAGCGGGGAAAAAAAAAAGAAGAGAAAAGGCGATTATACGAAGGCGGGAAGGCACGAACGAGGAATGGCCTAAATTCGAAGAGACCCTTTATCGCCTCTGCGCCTCTGGAATTTTATGCAGAGATACTCCTTCCTTTTTTTTTTCTTTTCTTTCTCTTTTTTTTTACCGCGTTACGCGCCCCGTTAAAACGAGACACACGAGCCACATTTCGCTGTAGCATGGCGTGGAGAGATTATGAATGCGAGTCCTCTTTATGCGCGCGAACAGACGAGAAACTCTCGAATTACTTCCGGTAAGAATTCTAGGAATGTTATTTCACACTATGAATTGCGCAATTGTCTCCCGTAAATGTATTGCATTTTAATTTTTATATCTTCCTATAAACACTGTGTGCGTGATACGATTTATTTAGGAAATATTTGATACAAAGAAAAAAGAGATTAAGATTGTAAATATTAAATTATATTTCTAACGTATAAATTAATATTGTTCTCTGTTCGAAATGAACGGTTTTTTTTTTTTTTTTTTTTTTTTTTTTAATCGAGCAACGAAAACACGACATTTGCCACGAAATTTTACTGGATGAAACTTTTAATTGAACTCGTCGTTATTTCTCGAAAGTTGTAAGATACATCTGTGAATGTATCCTCCCGCAACTCTCGTCAACTAAACTTTTCGCACGTCTCAATGACATTATATCTTCGTTCCGAAGCAAGAAACTGCTCTTACGCGTGGAAACTGTAGATCTAGAGCAGACAATAACGCTTCCTATTTCGTGTATTCCATGTTTGTGTTTCGTCTAAACATACACAAACATGCGCGCAACGATTATTGCGTAAGTTCTTTGATGCGCGAATTCAGCTGCCGAAAATTCAACGTGTTTTGAGTCTTCCCATGATTGTCGTCGCGCGGGAAAATGCTTTCCTGGAAAAAAAAGAAAAGAAAAAAAAAGCAGTGCCGCGGAAAAGCGTCGTGCGCTAATTGAATTCCGCTAATTAAGCTCCATTCGTTCTCGCGGATAAATTTTCGCGAGATATCGATGCGGGATCATGCGGCAACAAAACTGGAAGGTGAGAGGCGACATCTGATTCTTCGTTGACAATATTTTACAGAAATGATCTTAAGATGTTTCATGGTCAGAAAGAAATTGCATGAGAGAGAGAGAGAAGTTTCTTCAATATTTTCGAATCAATTTGAAAAAAGAAAAAAAATTTTTTTTTTTTTCTATAAGTCAATCGAATGATTTAATTGATAATATTTAGTGAAAAATTGATAGTAAAATATTATTTACGGTCAACATCGTCGGGTCCGTTTTTATAAAGTTTCATTATCAATGTCCAATAATTTCAAGTGACATATCTCGAAAATTATTGGTCGGAAATTTTTTTTTAAATCATTTTTCCCGTGTTCCTCGTCAAAAATGTCTTCAGAAACAACCTTTTGAATAGGGGGCCGTAATTATCGTAGTCATCCCGGATTCTATGGGGGAAAAAAAAGTGAATTTTATCTGAAACATTTGTTTGAAGAATGCTTCTATCAAAAGTTATGAGCATTTGAACTTTTAATGATTTCATTTGATTAGACTCAACTGACAAGCTTGCGTTCGAAATGAATGAAAATCAAAATGACCTTAAAGTACGTACCTGATATTAAACGGCAGAGATACAAATACAGTATTTAGTTCATTTTAAGCTGGTTTTAAGTGTATAGGTATATTTATCATTGCGATTTTGGAAATTACAATTTCACAGATTACGCAGTAATTAGCGGATTAGTTGAATGAATGAAAGATAAGCATCTAAGATAATGAGATATAAATAGATTGAGAGATTTATTGGGATTAAATCTGCGCTAAAGCGGATTATAGATTATGCACAAAGTAAATACAACATAGCTGACAACTTAATATAATTGTAGGCGTATGACTTTATCACTCTCTCTCTCTTAAGGTTCAAGAGAATTATTTTAATAGTACGAGTCATGATAAGAATGTCTAGATCTAGATTATTAGATAGATACATTGACATTCTTAGATTCTCCCGAGAGAAAGAGAACGAAACTCGATTTAAAAAATATGATTTCAATTTTACGATATGTTAATTTTGTAACGTCATAAAAGACACCCATATTAAGTTAGCCCCCCCACCAACGCCAAATTAAATCAAATACATCAAATAATTTAGTGCTAATTATGTGCTAATTAGTTGCCGTAGTCCGAATTTTGTTGCTCAAACCGTTTAGCAGGAATTTACATTCAAAGTGGGGGGTGCTAGCTTGACATTAAGCCAGCCCCCCCCCCCATAGTGAAAAAAATATATAGAATGCTCGAATCAAAAAATAAAATACACTAGAATTTGTTGCTATTTTGTTGCTCTAAAATAACATAAAAATATTTTTAAAAAAGTATATAATTTAATTAATACTACTATATACTCAGTCTCGCCGCGCCGTACCATTCACTTGCGCGAAGTAAAAGTAAATAAAAAAATGTATCGCTCGCATGTATTTGGTACTAAAATAATCTGTGGACAATATACTGTCGAAATATATGAGAAACTGAATTTGTTACTCGTCTTAAAGTATTAAAAATCGATACTTTGTCGCCGCGGACCCTATACAACGCGCTCTTATATTATATAAATTAACTAAAAGAATTTGTTGCTCGCATGTTTTTGGTATTAAAATAATCTGTGGACGATGTACTATCGAAATATATAAGAAACTGAATTTGTTGCTCGTCTTGAAGTATTAAAAATCGATACTTTGTCGCCGCGGACCCTATACGACGCGCTCTTATATTATATAAATTAACTAAAAGAATTTGTTGCTCGCATGTTTTTATCTTACACATTCTATTCAACGATTATTCTCGTTGTATTATCGTTTCGCCATGAAAATTGATCGAGATTTTGTAATATAAGCTCTCTCTCTCTCTCTTTCTCTCGAGCCGCGCTTCTTTGTTTATATCCGAATGTTTTCATCCAACTTTTTTGAACGCTTCTGTACCGAGACGTTCGGCGACGCGGTCCTCCCCTCTCCTCACCTATCCGTCCAGCCTAAATTTTCCGTAATCGTGTCAGTCTCTTCGCACAAGCGCGAGTCTCAAGACGAATTACGGTCGCGCTCCGTGTTTCTCGCGTCTTTTTATCCGTCGAAAGTGAGATCCGCGTACGAACGAGTGTCGGGGGGGTCTTGTATCGAATAACAGGCGATTATCCGAGTGTAATATATTAACCCGTGTAATCGTGATTAAGGCATCTTTCGATATATATATATACTCGCAAACGACAAGATTTTTCCCACGCATCTTTTATCTATCGAAAATGAATTTCGCATCCGAACGAATATTCGAAATATCCGAATCGAGAGTAATTTGTAGTTTTGATATATCGACTTTATAATACGATACAACGATCGATGAATACATTATTTAACATATTTTTAGGCGCTGAAATAATTTACTCGCTGTCGTATATAATAATATTGCGTTGAAAATATAAGCGCGTCGCGTTCCACACGTTTCTGCTTTAATATTCTTTAATATTGTTTTCAAATGTAATCCTTTTTTCAGAGTTATATTCACAATTTCATAAATCGAGATCGCAAAAGAGCGTCGCTCATGCTAGTTTCATTTATCTCGCGCAGGATTCTTCGCGTACGGTTTATTTCTTGGAAGAGACGCGCTCGCTCCTTTTCCTGGAACGGATATTCGACGACGCGTCCCCCCCTCCCCATCTTCTACTACTCAACCTGCCTAAATTTTCCGTAACCGTTACAGTAACCGTCGTATTGCGTTAGCGTGCGAGATTGAAATATTTTTTCCGTATTTCTCGCCTTTTTTTATCCATCACAAGTTTATCCCGTGTATAAAGTGGATGTCGCGAGTATCGGGAATGTCGATTAGAATCACGGAAAATCGTCTTCGTCCATTTATTAATACGCGATTATATGTTCTTTCATGTTTATAATCGGCATGGAAATAATTTTACCGCGTCATTGCATATGGCGGATTTTGGACTACGAGTGAAATAGTGATTATGCACGAGTGGACAAATTGATAGACTGTCTCGTCTCAATTTGAAGCGAAGGGAGCAACCGGAAACGATGACCAGATGCGGAAAGAAGTGAGACATGCAAGGGCGGTGCATCGGTCGGTCAGTAGAATTTATTATTAAACATTTAAAATTGTCAATATAATTTTCAGTTTATGGAAACAATAGTATTGAAAAATCGGGGGGGGTTTTTTTTTTTATTAATGATTTATAGCTCATGTATAAATATTTAGAATTATAACTGACCATATTATCTTTGCCTTGATTATTTCTATTATTCGTCATTGATGATTACTGATGATTTCATAATTATAATCGTTGAGCGCATTAATTTTACTATTTTATTAGCATTCGAAATCATCATTAATACGATTACATTTTATTTAACTATGATCACTCTGTAATCTTAACATCTTTAACGCGTCATTTTTAGAAAATGAAAATTATCAAACATGTGCATTAACAAAATTAATCATATAAATATTTAGAATTAAAACTGACCATATTATTTTTGCCTTGATTATTTCTGTTATTCGTCATTAATGATTACTGATGATTTCATAATTATAATCGTTGAGCGCATTAATTTTACTATTTTATTAGCATTCGAAATCATCATTAATACGATTACATTTTATTTAACTCTGATCACTCTGTAATCTTAACATATATCTTTAACGCGTCATTCTTAAAAAAGCAAGAGGAGCAACAAATTAAGTTTCTTATATATTTCGATAGTATATTGTCCACAGATTATTTTAATATCAAAAACATGCGAGCAACAAATTCTTTTAGTTAGTTTATATAATATAATAGCGCGTCGTATAGGGTCCGCGGCGGCAAAGTATCGATTTTTAATACTTTAAGACGAGCAACAAATTCAGTTTCTCATATATTTCGACAGTATATTGTCCACAGATTATTTCAGTACCAAATATATGCGAGCGATACATTTTTTTATTTACTTTTACTTCGCGCAAGTGAATGGTACGGCGCGGCGAGACTGAGTATATAGTGGTATTAATTAAATAATATACTTTTTTTAAAATATTTTTATGTTATTTTAGAGCAACAAAATAGCAACAAATTCTAGTGTATTTTATTTTTTGATTCGAGCTTTATATATATTTTTTTCACTATGGGGGGAGGGGGGGGGGCTGGCTTAATGTCAAGCTAGCACCCCCCACTTTGAATGTAAATTCCTGCTAAACGGTTTGAGCAACAAAATTCGGATTACGGCAACTAATTAGCACATAATTAGCACTAAATTATTTGATGTATTTGATTTAATTTGGCGTTGGTGGAGGGGCTAACTTAATATGGGTGATTTTCACGTCGAAGACCGGCATAGCGGTGGAAGAGAGAAGGTTTTCGAAGATGCAGAATTGGAGGCATTACTTAATGAAGACTCGAGTCAAAGTCAAAAAGAATTGGCACGATCATTGGGAGTGACTTAACAAGGAAAAAAAACAGCGGAAGCAAAATTGTACACCTAATATTTAATACATTCATTTAATTTTTATCAAGATAATCTCTTAATTTAATTAAAAATAATTTATGTAATAATTTTTGTAATTTTATACTCCACTCTCGCGTCTAAATTATAAGGTATAGAATGTTAGGTGAAAAGATCGATAATCTATATTTATTATGCTAAAAGTTTTTATATAATAATAATTATTAACTATTTGTATTGTTATAAATCTTCTTAATAATCAAATTTTAATTTTAAAAATTCCCCAAACAGAGGGATATTGTCTAAAAGCGAATCCCTCGGTGTCCTTGGCAAATCCCGATGTCCGAAACATAGGTGTCAACATCGTGTCTTCCCGAAGCGTTACACCCTCTTTTCTTTTTTCTTTCAAACAATCGCACGAAGATTAGCTCTGTCGAGAACAAGCCGGCTTTAACTGGCGTCGAGTCGACACAACGCTAAACCGAAAATAAACGCGCAGTGTGAGCGAAAGCAACGCGGATAATAATCTTCCGCAAATACAACGCGGGAGGAGAAATAAAAGCGCGTTCGCGCGCGCGATGCATTCATAACACGAGACATTTCATCGTGCCCGCGTTGCGCCGCGGGCACCGATATTTCAAGATACCGATATATATATATATATATACATATATATTTCTTTCTCTATTTTTTTTCCTCTTCTTTTCCCTTTTTCCCTGCTCTTTAATCTCCCTTTGGCGTACGCTATCTAACGTACGACAGCAGCAATGGGAAAGAGGGATCACCGGGAGGGACAGCGCGATATTTGCTCGACAACGCGGAACAGACAAGTAACCCTTCTACATATAAAGTTAGATCTTTACTCTTTCTTTCTCTTTCCCTCTCTTCTTTTTATTCATAATTTTTATTATAGTATGTATATGCGTTCCTAAATTATTCTTCAATTATTTATATTATTATTATATACTTGTTGTGTGAGAAAAAGGAATAGAATATTTTTTCTATATGTAGTTGCATGAATTAAATATCGGATATGTTTTTTTCATAAAGAGTTTTTCTTGCTCCTTAGTTGCGTAATTTAGATAATACATGAATCTTATTAATCTTTATGAAATTTCTTTTACCAACTTGTGCGTTAAGAGAGATCTTTTATGACCTTACAAAATTAATATAATTATGAAGTTGATGAGTGAAATTATATTTTTTAAATTGAATATTGCTTCCTCTTTTTTCACGAGAATCCAGGAACGCGAATTTATTTATCTAATAATCAGTAAACATCCTTATCGTGATTCGTAAGGATCAAAATAATTTTCTGTCTCGCAAGAGAGGTGAATAATAAGTAACGTAATAATAAGTTATTATTACATACTTCTTGAGAAAGAGAGAGATATAATATTTTTTTACACATGTGTGATGGCGTAAATAAAATATTTTTTTTTCATAATGAGTTTGCTTTGCTGTTTAATTACGTGATTTAGATACATGAATCTTATTCATCTTTAGCAAATTTACGAATTCTGTGCGTTAAGTCTCGATCTTTTATGACCTTACAAAATTAATATAATTATGAAGTTGATGAGTGAAATTATATTTTTTTAATTGAATATTGCTTCCTCTTTTTTCACGAGAATCCAGGAACGCGAATTTATTTATCTAATAATCAGTAAACATCCTTATCGTGATTCGTAAGGATCAAAATAATTTTCTGTCTCGCAAGAGAGGTGAATAATAAGTAACGTAATAATAAGTTATTATTACATACTTCTTGAGAAAGAGAGAGATATAATATTTTTTTACACATGTGTGATGGCGTAAATAAAATATTTTTTTTTCATATTGAGTTTGCTTTGCTGTTTAATTACGTGATTTAGATACATGAATCTTATTCATCTTTAGCAAATTTACGAATTCTGTGAGTTAAGTCTCGATCTTTTATGACCTTACAAAATTAATATAATTATGAAGTTGATGAGTGAAATTATATTTTTTAAATTGAATATTGCTTCCTCTTTTTTCACGAGAATTCAGGAATGCGAATTTATTTATCTAATAATCAGTAAACATCCTTATCGTGATTCGTAAGGATCAAAATAATTTTCTGTCTCGCAAGAGAGGTGAATAATAAGTAACGTAATAATAAGTTATTATTACATACTTCTTGAGAAAGAGAGAGATATAATATTTTTTTACACATGTGTGATGGCGTAAATAAAATATTTTTTTTTCATATTGAGTTTGCTTTGCTGTTTAATTACGTGATTTAGATACATGAATCTTATTCATCTTTAGCAAATTTACGAATTCTGTGCGTTAAGTCTCGATCTTTTATGACCTTACAAAATTAATATAATTATGAAGTTGATGAGTGAAATTATATTTTTTTAATTGAATATTGCTTCCTCTTTTTTCACGAGAATCCAGGAACGCGAATTTATTTATCTAATAATCAGTAAACATCCTTATCGTGATTCGTAAGGATCAAAATAATTTTCTGTCTCGCAAGAGAGGTGAATAATAAGTAACGTAATAATAAGTTATTATTACATACTTCTTGAGAAAGAGAGAGATATAATATTTTTTTACACATGTGTGATGGCGTAAATAAAATATTTTTTTTTCATATTGAGTTTGCTTTGCTGTTTAATTACGTGATTTAGATACATGAATCTTATTCATCTTTAGCAAATTTACGAATTCTGTGCGTTAAGTCTCGATCTTTTATGACCTTACAAAATTAATATAATTATGAAGTTGATGAGTGAAATTATATTTTTTTAATTGAATATTGCTTCCTCTTTTTTCACGAGAATCCAGGAACGCGAATTTAGGTATCTAATAATCTAGACATCTCTCTATCGTGACTCACACGAAATAATTTCAAAATAATTCTCCGTATCGCGAGAACGAGAGACAAATAATAATAAGGAGCTTTCTTCGAACGTTCGTTCTAGAACTGTCCATAATGTATCCGTCCGTCCATCTGTCCGTCTGCCCATTCGCGCGTACACGCGTTCTGTCGGGTCCGTGGCAAATCGCGCCCCGGGCACACCCCTTTTCTTTTTTCCCATCCGCCTGTCCTATATTTCTTGCTCCATGCCGGAATTCCAACCCGGGCCCTTTACGCTCTCTCCTTCTTTTAAGGGAGCCTCCTCGGTTTCTCCTCGCCACTCTTTCCCGCCCCCGGGAGTTTCGTTTCTCTTTCTCTCCCCCCCCCTCCCTCCCTAACCCCCCAACACATACGCGTGGGACCGCGTAAGCCTTTCTATTAATGATTTTTACGGCCTGCCTTCTTTTTTGGGAGGTTTCTTCTTTTTTTTCTTCCCGACGAGGACGAACCTGTCTTCTTCTCCTGGAAGAGAAGAAAGGGAAGGGGAACAAAGATTCAGCATAGAAATACCCCTCGAAGGGCATCGTCAAGCGCAGCTGCACCTGCAGAAGTCGGCACGGTCGCGCGACTAATTATTATGATCAATTAAATAATTCCTCTAATTAGACCGAGCTGCGGAACGTAATGACAGCCGTCGTTGTTCTTGTCCTTCCCTCCCTCTCTCTCTCTCTCTCTCTCTCATCTTCACGTCCACGTCGAGAGTCGTTCGAGAGATCACCGCTCGCGCAGCTTCCGCGATGATAGTTTCGTTGTTCGGATCGCGAGCGTTCATTCGGACAGCTTGATGGATAGTTTGGCGAGAAAGAGTGCGCCGGGATCGGCTGATTACAGGACGCTCACGCCGAGCGGCGTCTCGTAATCACGCGATCCGTCGTCCGTGTTGATCGATAAGGGGCGATACACCCTTCAGCTCCGCGTGGAAAACTGCCGGCTCTTGTTATCAATTCGAGCGGGATCGCTATCGATCGCCGATCGGTAAATTCAAAGATTTCCGAGATAATCTATCGGGAGCGAGACAGATATAGGAATCTTTTGTCCTGACAAAAAAATGTATGATTTTTCTAGCCCAATACAATTTTTTAATATAGGAATATCTTGCGCATTCTTAAGATTAACACACTGGAAAAAAAAAACCAAATACACGAATTTTATTTTATTTTTTTATTTAAAGAAATTATTTATTTTTAAATTCTTGTTAAGGAATTACTTATTTCAATCAAGCAGCAAAAATATTTAAATTAATAATATATATAAAATGAAAGCAAAATATGCTTCTATTTGTAAAAAAAAAAAAAAAAAAATTGTCTTTTTATTTTTATTATGCTCTAAATTACTTTTTTTTTAAATACATTTTTTAATTTTTAAATATCTTTTATATTACAATTTTAAATGTATTTAAAAAATTGCAACTTTTATTACATGCAAGTAATAATTTATTTAATATAACGAAACATTTTGGAGACAATATAATATTTTTTACGCAAAAAAAGTCGAAATTAACAAAATGTATTTGATTGAAAAAGATATTATTTTTAGTTACAGAGAAAAATTTAAGACTGATATTTATATTTTCCATTAGCTTCTTAATTATATTTTTACAATTAAAGTGTATGGATATTAAAAATACTCAGAGTATCGAAATATTCTAAACATTTTTGATCGAGTGGTGACGTTTACTGATGATCGATGCTTGTCAATTGCTCGGTGTCGCGATGACTGTTCCGAGCGGGAATGCGGTTCGACGTGAAAATAATTATGCAACGACGTGATAATGAACGATTCTTTGCATACTGTTGTTTTCTACAGAACGACGTGAGCTGTACGACACTTGCGTTACAAAATGGCACACCGATAACGGCAATCATAGAAGTTATTTTTAATATTGAAGTTATTTAAAAAAAAAGCAACAGAATATCCGTTGCTTCTTTTTTTTTTTTTTTTTTTACGTTTGTCATTATTCAATTTAATGATTTTAAGATGCTTCTATATTTTACAAGAAACTGATTTTTCAAGAATATTCCAATTTATATTTTTTGTTTGTTTAGTAATAGTTGATATATAAATTCAATATCTTTGATTAAAGAAGTTTAAGGTATTTATGAAAATGAAATATTTCTCTCATCTTATATATAGGATGTTCCGGGTCAATGAAACTTCAGGATCATATAGGAAATTGAATTTGGAACAGAAAGATTGCGATAAACATAATTCCGGAAACGCTTCGCGTTAAAAAGTTATAGACAATAAACACTTTGTAAATAATTAGTTATGATCAAAATTTAATAAGAATATTTTTACGTTTGCATTTGCAATGTTTGCACTACAAATGTAGCGTTTACACAAAGACCATGGGGAGGTAATTTTTTTTCAAGTTTTTTTTTTTTTTTAGCTTATCTTCTGAACATTTTATCGGTATTAAATGAAATTGGTGTAATTCAGTTTGTTATTAATTTAATTACCCATTAGATTTATTTTGTTACTATTTTCGAATGAATGATGTGTTTTGAAGTTATTTTTAAAAATTATCAAAAAAACGTGATTTTTTTGAAGTTTATTAGCTATAATTTTTTAACAAAGCATTTTCGGATATATGTTTATTGGAACTTTTTCCTGGAACTGATTTGTCTCGTTATTCTGTACATAGAAGTATTACGGTAAGATTATCGAAAACTGAATATTTTACGAAATATTTTCTTTTTTATATCAAAATATGTCAGATTAAAATATAAAATAACTCAAAAAATACTTTATTATAGTATTTTGAAAAGCTCTCGACATAAGCTATAAGCATATGTGCAATAAAAAATAGGGGGTTCCATTTAAGAAATTAAAGGTGTCCTTGACTTGACCATAACGATGCCATCCAATGACACCATCTTATGCTCCCCTCAAAACTATACAATTTTTTACTGAAAACGTTTTTCTCTAAAATGCTTAGTTTTTGAAAGAAAAGGAGTGCACGGGTGGTCTAGGACACCCTGTATATGCACACTGTTGGAAAGTTTGACTTAAATTTCACATATATCGCGTGTCCCAAACAAATACACACAAATTTTTGTATTAATTTAACATAATATAGATATATTAAATAGCGATACCAATACTATGTTAATACAATATTTCCATACAAAATGAACGCAAACTTCATAGTAATTTGAAATAAATTCTTTATGAAATCAATATTATTTTTAACGATAAAATTAATTTGGAAAAAAGTTATCGACGATCCGCGGTCTCTCTCTCTCTCTCTCTCTCTCTCTCTCTCTCTCTCTCTCGCTCTCTTGCTCCTATTGTAGAATAAAATTAATATTTCTTTCTGTAAATTTTAACAGATAAATCCTGTCACTAATATAATACGGAACGTATCTATTGTAAAATTGAAAGTATGTGCGTATTGTATTATTTTTACGATTCTTTTAATTTAACACATTTGAGTTCAATTGACACAACGGTAATACGTTAAATTAACAAGTAGATATATTAAATATCTAACAAAACAAAACAAAAAAAAAATTTTTTTTTTAACGCGAAGCAATTTCGAGTTGCGTTGGTAGGTGTCTACTTTTATGAGAGATCCCGGTCCCCATCGAGGAGAGAGTTGGAGAGCTCGTGCACGCGATGGACGATGAGATCCCGACGTGGGCAATTCCGCGGCGCAATACGCGAATACAATGTTGCAGACACGTGCAGTACAACCTTTGATATTCACCGACGGTCTGCGAGCGACCGGGCTCCACCTAGAGAGGAGAAAGAGAGAGCCGCAGCTCTTTGAGATACACAACGCGTTTTCCGTCTACGACTTTCTCCCCCTCTCTCTTTCTCTTTTTTCTCTTCTCTCTCTCTCTCTCTTTCTCCTTTTTCGCGAGATGCACGTCAACCACGGGACGTAAAATATTTCAGAGGCGATAAAAGGCTGCGGTGGGAAACGCGCTCTCGCGGTATGCAAAACGGGTATACGTAGGTTTAAAAAGAAGCTGCGCGTTGCGTTAGTACTTTAGGGTGCGACGAGAGTGATGAATAATTATTGATCCATCAATGGCGTCACGCGTGCTTGAGATCTATCCATCTGTTAAATGGCGAATTAGCGATTGCGCGAGACGCTGCGGCGCGATGATAATTAATATTAATAAAACGAATCGCGAGAAAACTCATCAAGATCGAATGAGCATTTTCCACAAAAAAAAAAAAAAAAAAAAAAAAAAAAAAAAAAAAAAAAGAGGATATATACGCGATGTGAAACGCGTTCATTTAACTATCGCGATCATCACGCGCTCGCGGACACATTTTCTAATTATTAACTCGATTAGCCCGAACTTTAATAACGTTGTTCGCGTCATTTTCCCGTCTATCGGCTAAAATATTTAATTTCCATTAAAGGTAAATCACGCAGTGCCCTTTGGGAAAAATCGATACGACGCATATATGATTTTACTAAAAATTTTTATCGTACTCAAAACTTCGTAGAATTATAATTGCAATTGCGTAACATTGCAACACCGTGGCGACAATTGAACATTGTACATTCGTAGAGGAATGAAGCGGTGCGTTAAACGGTTAACAATTAACGGCGGTTTACGGTGATTTGACAATTCATGCGTTTCGTGAATTCGTTAATATCGATTAAAACGACACATCGAGACCCGTTAAATTGTGCGAATCGTGCGAGATTGCATCATTCGCGTGTATTTTTGCTCTTGACTGCGACGAGATATACGTCGCAACCTAACCTCGCATCCCCCGTCGGCGTCCACGTTAATAAAGTCGCCGGCGAATTGGGTCGACAGTCAATAGAGGGAGATTCCGCGTGGATTTATTGTGCGTTAAAACGCGCGCCGATACGCACGCCTACGCGCCTACGACCATCAGGTGTACCACCGAGAACAATTAGGTTAACAATGACACTCTCAAGTGGCGTCCGGATCACGGACTTGCCGACACGTTGTGTGTTTTTGTATTGCCATACGAGTGCGTTGCTTTACGAGTGCTCTTTATGGTTGATGGCATGATAGTAATTACTGGAAATAAATGGTACCCCCTATTTTTTATTACATATTCTTGTAGCTTACCTCGAGAGCTTTCCAAAACATTATAATAAAGTATTTTTTCATTAAGTACTTTTTGAGTTATTTTATATTTTATATTTCTGACATATTTTGATATAAAAAAGAAAATATTTCGTAAAATATTCAGTTCTCGATAATCCTACCGTAATACTTTTATGCACAGAATAATGAGACAAATCAAACACAGCAAAAAAAAATTATTAAAAAATTTATATTTTTGAATAATAATTTTAAAAACCGAATTTTTTGAAAATAGGGCAAGAAATTAAAAAAAAAACCGATATTTTTGGATAAAAAACTGTTTTTTTTTTTTTTTTTTTTTTTTTAATTTTGGAAGATGATCAGTTTTCTTCAAACAAGAGATGATATGGGAATTAAATTAATTTTGTTTACTGGGTCAGTAATCAATTTCAATGGATGTGGCTGACCTGATTACGACTTCGCATTTGTTTAATGTTTAATGAATTGAGTTCGAATATTTTAACAGATTAATTTTGATTTTTATAATTCAATGCTATTTTCTCATATTTTTTTAGTCTTTAAACTTTTTGACAAATGTTAGAAGAAAACTCTCTCAAGCATAGTTAAACTGTTATTTTTATTATTTTGTGGATCAAAATTAGATTCTTGCTATGAATTTTCGAAAATGGACATTTTGAGTAATTAATGCAATAAAAAACTCATTTTTGGGAGAGTAAAAAACAGTTTTTTTATCGAGGTTTTTAGGCAAAGTTTTTGTTTTTTTACTACCCTTTCAATCTCTATTTTTGAATATTCTTTCCAATGCATTTTGAAAACGACGAAATGCAAAAATGCGCGGAAAGCAATTAGTAGTTTTGAAATCAAGCTATTTGTGGCATTTAAAACTCACAAAAGTTTACATATTTTCAAATTAAGATGTCAAATAATAATAAAAGAAATTTATTTTTTAATTAAACAAAGGTATATATACAGGGTAAGGCATCTAAAACAGGCCACCTGAATAACTAAGCTGCTTTTGACGATAGTAAAAAATGCAGATCAATTTTGCTCGAAATCAAGGGGGACGTAATCTGATATCAATAGTCTTTTTGTAGGTGCAAGATTGGTCTGATGCATTTTTTTCTATCGTCAAAAGTTAGAATTATTCAGATGGCCTGTTTTAGATGCCTCACCCTATATATAGATATTACGATATAATACAACAAAGAAGCAAATTGTGAAAATAATAAATCAAGAAGAAAAAAAAGTTCTAATATTGCTGTTTTTAATCTCAATTCTTTTATTAACGCTGTTAACAATGTAAATCACAAATTATCGAAAATCACAAGTCGATAAATATTGTCCTACCGAATTGCTAATAAGCGACCGATTTCTTGATCTCTCCGATCTGCCATCCGCGTTTAACTTGTTTATTGTTGGCGAAACGATGTCGGGGAAAGGGACGCCGATTGAGACGTTCGTTCTTCCGAACACGCCAGCCCTGAGGGCCTTGGCTAATTGCTATAATTAATTGCGCGATTGCTATAGTTAGATCGATCCGGATTGCCAGTTAGAAGAGTGTAGCTTCTGCCATCGTAATGATACAGTTACAGAGATGTATTGGCTTGACGATTGTTCCGGCTTGATTCACGAAATACCACCCGGAATATAGTTGTCCCCCCTATGTTCCTTTCTTTATTGATTTAATTTTATCGTACATTCTAATCTTATAATTAAATTTTATAATATCGAAATTTTAAGATTTAATGTATCCTTGATTCTAAGGTAATTAAATATTATATATAACTTTGTACAATATAATAATTTTCTAATTTTAGAATTTTACACAATCGTACTTTTCTAAAAGTATTTTATAAAATTATTTAATTTTAGTGTATAATTTTCCGATTCAATTCTATAATAATTTTATAACTTCGCAAGATAATTTCCTTACTTATTTATATATAATATAATTTCGCAATTCTCTTCTTATATATATATATATATATATATATTTGTTTTATTTTATCTATTTATTTATAATTTATAAAATTATTATATATAGTAGGTGTACACCTTTGCTTCCGCCGTTTTTTTTCGATATTCGAGGCTTTATTGTAAAAAACTGGTTATACATTTATGATTCAAAGTATTGTCCACTCCCAATGATCGTGCCAATTCTTTTTGACTTTGACTCGAGTCTTCATTAAGTAATGCCTTCAATTCTGCATCTTCGAAAACCTTTTCTCTTCCATCGCTATGCCGGTCTTCGACGTGAAAATCACCGTTCTTGAAGCGTTGAAACCACTCACGACACGTTCTTTCACCAATAGCGGGTTCACCATAAGTATTTGAGAGCATTCGATGAGCCTCAGCCGCAGATTTCTTCATATTGAAGCAGAAAATTAAAACCTCCCGCAAATGACGAGAATTTGGCTCGTAAACTGACATTTTCAATCGAGAATAACTTTATGATGCAGACACAAATCGACTAATGTTTCTATGGGGTTATGTTGACAGATGCCCAAGTTTATTGCACGACGTCTATGATCTATTTATTTCGACCACTACTTACCGCTAAAGCCATCTATAGGAAAACAGGCGGAAGCAAAGTTGTACACCTAATATATAATAATTTTATAAATTATAAATAAATAGATAAAATAAAATAAAATTGGATATTATTATAGTATATATAATAATTTCGAAATTTTAAGATTCAATATGTCTGTGATTGTATGTATATTATATATATAACTTCATATAATATAATTTTTTGATTTTAGAATTTTACCTATCTGTATTTATCTAAAAGTATTTTATAAAATTATTTAATTTTAGTGTATAATTTTCCGATTCAATTCTACAATTTTATAATATAATTTCATAATTCTCTTCTTACATATGAAGCTTCTGTGTAATTGCGGTTGTAATACCTTCACGATTTAATTTCGCGATGTGACGCAACGGCAAAACAACGGCAAGATAGAAGAACGTTTAACGAGAGATCAGCGAGACGCCTGGAAAAAAAAAAGAAGCGAGGCGCTTAACGATTCAACGAGGAAGAAAAAATATCGGGCGAACCCGCGCGGTGCGTTTTTTTTACGACACGGTAGGACCTTCGACTCTCTTTATGCCGGATCGGAGGCATTAAACCGTCATCTCTTTAAAAGCGCCGTATTTCTTTCATCGGCGTTTGCGGTCCGACTGAGTCACAAATATAGAACTTGTAACTTTCACATTCGATGAGTATTGCTGCTCCAATATTAACTCCGGTAGTCGAGGTTATGTTTATCGAAATGCATTTTGCGTATCGGTTACCTTCGTGGATAAGAGAAATTTTTTGATATATCGATTAAATTAACGATAAGAAGGGAGAGGGAGCACGTGTTTCGCCATTTTTCGTGGGAAGTCTGTTATCGAGCTGCGAAATATGAGATCCATGGCGTCGGGAAAAATTGTCGAGAACTGCGTCGTACGTGTGATAATAACACGGTGTGTGACGATATACACTCGCGATTTAATGATTAAGGGTTTGCGTATAACGTGCCACGATGAGATTACAACGTCGCGCGATTTAATACGCCTTCGCGTGAGAAAAACGTGAAAAATCACGAAATTGGGTATATTTATGACGAACCTCTCATGGCACCTTTCTACACTTAATAACCAACTCTGACAATTTTATCGAAGTCTCGCTAAAACTTTGATCGGTCTTTCTTACAAAGAAATTGGAAAATTAAATAGGATTATATAGTTTAGCTAGTTTGAAATTTGCTTCACGGAAATTACGTTGTAATGCGAACTCACAGCTGACATCGATGACAAGCGACAGTTTCGATCTCACTGTTAATTTATTACGAAATTTCGTAAGCACGCTTTTAACCTTGTTAACATGCTATCAAATTAAAGTTTGCAATTTAATATTTGTAATATTGTTGCTAATATAATAATTTATTTTCTAGATATGTATCTAGAGATGTAAATAGAAAAAAAAAAGTGTTTTTCTCATAAAAAACGGTTTTTTAATGAAAAAAAAATAAGCTTTGTCCCCCCCCCCGCCAAAAAAAATTCTGATATTTAATATCTTTATATTTTGATTACTGCACAAATTGATTTTTTATTATTTTTAACTTTGTAGATAATAAATTTGAATTAATCATTATTATTTTAAATATAGCTCGCATTCTAATTGACTATATATATAATTATACATCTAATTGAAAGTTAGATGTATCCTAATCGTGTCGAGCTTGATGTAATTTGTCGCAAAAGCTTCATTAATCCATTAAAATTACTTTTGAAAAAAAAAAAAAAGAACCAGTTTTTTCCTACTAACAAAAATAATATATTTAAAAAAATAATGAAAGAACAATGTTTTTTTTTTTTTGTACATCTCTATGCGTTATCCCTATTTGCGAGATTTTAATTTTTACATTTTATATTTTTGATGCATTCATATGATATTTATATCTCTTAATTGAATTTATAAAATAATTTTATCAAGAGGGAGAAACTTATACATTTCTTTATAGCGCAAGAACAAGCACATCGGATACCCACGCGCTTATTATATACTCCTTCTCATCGGCTCTGGCCAGCGATAAATCTGAATTATGTTCTTCTAGGCGGTACGGTACCAAGTGCGGCGGTTGTCTTCAAGGTATAAACCCGCAGGATCTCGTGAGGAAAGCGAGAGACAAGGTTTTCCACCTGAATTGCTTCACCTGCCTAGTGTGTCGGAAACAGATGAGCACCGGCGAGGAGCTCTATGTCCTGGACGACAACAAGTTTGTCTGCAAGCAGGACTACCTGTCGGGCAAACCGCTGCCGGACACGCATCATGTACACGGTCATCACGGTTAGTCGGCAAAAAAAAAAAAAAATCATCCTCTTTCCCGATTACTTTGCGTATAACAAAATCAGCTCGATTCCATTGTTATCTTATCATTGTTACATTTAAATTTTGGGATAAAATAGAGTTAGAATTTTTTATTTGTATATTATGTTGTAATTAAGTTTATTTTTTATTAATAATAATAATAATAATGTTAATAATTAATTCTGCAATGGGAATACCGAATAGAAAGTAGAATCAGTTTACAAAGAAGAGGTACTTCATAGTATTATAGTTCGTCTGTGTACATTGTCCGTTTTGTTTACAAATCGATTTGTCGCGGGATTTAAATGCAAAAGATATCCAGAGAATTCTCATGCTATATCCGTGTTTCTCTTTACTGTTGCCAATCGAGATTAGTCAGTGCTGTTTCTGATTACCAATGATTGATGGCATGATTGCGATATTCGCGGAAACTTACATTGTTGATGATTATACAATACACGGATGAATAATTTCTGAATTTCTTATCGGAGACACAAGGGGATATTTAAACGATATTCTAACAAAATCTAATATATTATCATAAAAATTGTGATATTTGAAGATTATATAAACGATATATAAAGACTATAAAAAAATTGTAATTTTAATTTATTTTCATTATTCCAGATGCCGAATTTATTCGTGCGTGCGTAAACTAATAAAATCTCTTTCCCTTTAATCTCCGTTAATAGAATATGATTAAACTATATTTAAAATTGAGATAAATAAAGGCGAGTATCTTTCTAAATATTAGATATAAATACAGTTGGAAAATTTACATATTTATACAGTTGGAAAATTTGGTTTGAATTTAACAAATATATTGCATGTCTTAAAGGCACAAATCTTTGTGTTAATTTGACATAGTACGGATATGTTAAATAGCAGGGTTGGGAACGTAAAAGTAACGCGTTACCGTTACCGTTATTTTTTGTAAAAAGTAACTCGTTACCGTTACTCGTTACTAATTTTAAAAAGTAACCGTCACCGTTATTTGGAAAGTAACGATTCGTTACTTTTTCGTTAGGTGTTTCTGTTTCTTGTAATGCTAAATTAAGCAATCGGATTATAAAATTATTTAACAATCAATATTAAATGTAATAATCTATGTTACAATTAAAAACTCTAAATTAGTCTCTATAGTAGCAAGCGTTTTTTATATTAAACTTATTTAATGATTCTAATTTTTTATGTTAATGTCGAAGATTTTTATCAAACATTGTTTTTAAATATTGATAAGAAAGATATTGATATTATTAAGAGTGTATTCCAATATTCATTATCAGTATTGTAAAATCTATAATTTATACGTTACTATAGATTTTCAGTATTGGCAGTGACTATCAGAATGCAGCCTATGATAGAAGGCTACAAAATATTTTTCAAAAAATACATCTATCTATTGAATAGATATAAGATAATAAAAAACCAAAAAAATAACGATAAAAGTAACGGCTAATTTTCGTTAACGTAAAAATGTAACGACGTTACCGTTACCGTTACAAACAGAAAAGAATAACGATCGTTACCGAAAAAAAGTAATCGTAACGGTAACGACGTTACAAGTAACGCGTTACTTGCCAATCCTGTTAAATAGTGACACTAATACTACGTTAATATTTCAATACAAAATAAGTGCAAATTTCATAGTAATTTGAAATAAATTTTGTGTGAAATCAACATATTTTGAATGATAAAATTAACTTGGAAAAATCTTATTGACGGTCTGTAGTCACTCTCGCTTCTATTATAGAATAAAATCAACACTTTTTTTTCCTTCTGTAAATTGTTATTTTTACATTTGTTTTTTCAGTTGTTTTAACAATTTAATATTCGAATTCGATTAAAATACAACAGCAATATGTTAAATTAACGCATGAATGTGTTAAATATTGAAAATGTTTAACCGGCATATTTTTTTAACAAGAAAAGATAAATTTTCCACAACTGTGTAAGGGTTTCGGTCTTTCGGGCGACTCGCGCGGCCTAAATACGTCGCGCGAGTTGCTGCTGCGCCGCGACTTCGCCACGTGGCACGTGGCTGTCAACGGCACGCGGCCGATCGATCGCGGCACGAAAATTCGCGCGAGATCGTATTTGGTACACGCTCGGCTCAGCACCAGCGCGCAAACAAAGTCAACGCACAATCGCCTTCCATTATATCGATCTCTGCGATGCTGTCACCGGAACCCGGCGCCGTTGCTGTCCAGAGAGAACTGAGGAGAAGTGCGTATTATCGCGACATCACCTCCTCGCACTCTCCCCCCCCCTCCCCCCCTCCCCCCCCGGGGTCACTCGATCTCGGGCGCGTTTTACGATCACCTCCGTCGTTTCCGTTCCCGGCTGCCGATAAATAATTTTATCCATCGCTCGCGAGAAAGAGAGGGCGTCGTAAATTATCGCGCTAGCCGATCTCTAAGTCTCGAGAGGCAGCGCGTCCCGATTTCGACCGATGCTTCAAACGATGCCGTTGAAACAGAGAAGGGAACATTCGTGTTAAGAATATTCAAACCCTTGAACAATGATACGAGAATAGTGTGCACAGTGTAACAAGACAAGAAAATTAAATATTTTAAATATCGATATTTTTCTTACTCACACTTTGTATTAAAATCAAATAAATATTAATATCCCATTAAATTCATGCATTCTTACGAACAACGGCAAGATCCGGAGTGCTTGAGAATTTCAGGATTTATTTTTTCGAGCGGCGAGATTGACGGGGGGAGGGGGGGGGGTCACAGTTCAACGCGCACGCCGCCACAGATTTCACGGAGTCAGGATCAGTCTAAAAAAAAAAGGGGAGGATAGAGGGGAGAGCGGGCAGGTTTTCACGGGGTTTTCTACCCCGAGAGAGAAAGAGAATGAGAGAGAGAGAGAGAAAGCGGCAAGCTGTGAAAACATCCAGGCGCGTATGCCACCGTGAAACATCGGCCGAAAAGAGAGAGAGTGAGAGAGAGGGGGGGAGGGAGACCGAGAGAGACGGCGGGCAGGCTCGGTTTCACGAGGGCCTCACTCGTATATAAGCCGTGAAACGAAAACCGAAAGGTCGTTAGGCAGGGGGCGAACCTTTTGTCGCTCCGTTGCCGACGCCGAAACCGCAAAACGCCCCCCGACAACCCGTTTCTTCTCTCTCTTTCTCTCTCTCTCTCTCTCTCTCTCTCTCTCTCTCTCTCTCCCCTCTCTCGCCCGATCGCCTTTTTCTTTCGAGGAGGCCTCGGTGCCGGGGCCGCGCTGTGCTCGCCGTGTACGTGAGACAATGTCGTGGGACAGCCAGATGCGAGAGGGCCGCGAAAATGATTTACGCCTCGGCCGCGGCCGATTTGGCCCGCCGACTCGTCGTCGATGAGTTTCGCGTTGCGTTGCGTCGTCATCGTCGTCGATGTTGTCGGGTTAGTGGCGTCATAAGGGGGTGGGGGGGGGGCCTGGTGCGCATACCTGCGGATCCAGGAGCGGATCCGTAAGCCGCGCGCGTCAAGTGTCACCTCGAAATCGGCGCCTTCGCGGAAGGATTTCATGATTCTTCGACGGGAACCACACGGTGAGATTTCGCGGAAAGGGATTAGCCAGCAGCCATCGTAGAAAATAAGAGAAAGACGCAGTAAAAAAAAAAAAAAAATAAAAAAAATAAAAAAAAAACTGACGTATAATAAAAATCAAAATAATTAAGAATGCAAATATGAAAAAAATTTGAATAACAAAAAGATTAAATTAATTAATTGAAATTAATTTTCATTATACAATTCTTGATTCTTTTAAATAATAAAGAAATTGTATAATAAAAATTGAATATAAGAGAATTACGTATACGCACAAAATAATGTAAGAACATAAAGTAATAAGAAATAAAAATAAAAATAATATAAAAATAGAATTTTTTATTTTATTTTAGTTACGCGGGCTGAATATATAAAGTCTTTTTGCGATATTAATTATTTTTATCATCATCTTCTCTCTCTAAATACTGATTATGTATAACTCCGGGAAACAATGAAGGCAAGTATGGAGTACCGTTCGAAATCTTTATCGCGTGTAGAACGAATTTGATGCGCGACTGGGGGGGGGGGGGGCAGAATGTTGACGCGAGCTTTCAGAATGATTTCGGGCCGATGATTAAACGACACGATCGTTTTGATGGCTCGACACTTTTTCAACATTAATCTCTGCCATCCGCTTGGCCATTTGTCGATTGTCGAATCCGTGACCGTCGTTCTCTCTCTCTCCTGGCGGCGCGAGCCCTGAGAAGCACGATAATTATGTTCGTAGAGACGATTAATATCCGGAGACACCTATCGCCATTTTTTCGGCGGTACCGGCCGTAAAATATATTGCGCTGCGTTGAAAACATCTCGAGCGTAAAACACCGTCATTAAATGTGTAAGGCACCAGTAGCCGAGTCTTAAAAACACTACTTGTCGCTCGCAGACATATCTTACAATTAAAGTAACTATACACGTGTCAATTAAGTTTATAATGCTGAAAGGATGGAATAGTTTATGCATTTAAAATTTACGAATGGTAATTTGTTATAATTTATTATAATATAGCATTATTTTCTCTAGATATTTATTATTTTCTCTAGATATTCATATTTTTTTTTTATAGATGTTTCTCTAGATTTTTCTCCCTCCCCAGATATTTATTATTTTCTCTAAATATTATTATAATCTACAAAATAAATCGTCGTTTTTTTAATATTCATTAATTGATTGATTTTAATTTTCCAATAATTATATATTTATTTAATTTATTATTGCGTTAATTTATTATAATTCATGCATTTTTCTCTTAAGAAAAAAAATCAAACAATTATTTCTTGATAAATTACTGGATAATTGCATCAATATGCACAGATCTTTATCTAGTTTCAGAAAAAAATTTATCTTTAATTATGCTACGTATAAATGTCAATATCGATCATGGTATTAGGTGTACAACTTTGCTTCCGCCTGTTTTCCTATAGATGGCTTTAGCGGTAAGTAGTGGTCGAAATAAATAGATCATAGACGTCATGCAATAAACTTGGGCATCTGTCAACATAACCCCATAGAAACATTAGTCGATTTGTGTCTGCATTATAAAGTTATTCTCGATTGAAAATGTCAGTTTACGAGCCAAATTCTCGTCATTTGCGGGAGGTTCTAATTTTCTGCTTCAATATGAAGAAATCTGCGGCTGAGGCTCATCGAATGCTCTCAAATACTTATGGTGAAGCCGCTATTGGTGAAAGAACGTGTCGTGAGTGGTTTCAACGCTTTAAGAACGGCGATTTTCACGTCGAAGACCGGCATAGCGGCGGAAGAGAGAAGGTTTTCGAAGATGCAGAATTGGAGGCATTACTTAATGAAGACTCGAGTCAAAGTCAAAAAGAATTGGCACGATCATTGGGAGTGGACAATACTTTGAATAATAAATGTATAACCAGTTTTTTACAATAAAGCCTCGAATTTCGGGAAAAGAACGGCGGAAGCAAAGTTGTACACCTAACATCATAGAAGGAAAATCGATTCTTCCTTAGATATCTCATGTAAAGTCCCCGCCGTCGGCAAACTTAATCTCGCTTCTTTCAAGCGAAAAAATATAATTGAACGTCGATGAAAAACTTTGAATCGAGCCGTTTTCACATTAAAACATTCCTATAATACTTATTATATACAGTGACTAATTTATTCTTGCGTGTTTACCGAAAATGGAATCGCTGATTTTGACAGGAATAACACCCTCGCATTTACACAGAAACGAAAATAACGATCGTAACGAATGTAAAATCGCATACAAATCTTCCTTTATTTATAAAGCAAAAATTTCCGATTTTTTTAAATTCTATTATAATAATAATTAGAATTTAAAGTTTACATTGTCGTTATTATTACACAAGATGCTACGTTTGCGAGGCTTTTATTTCGCTTCTGTGGAAAAGTGAAGAGCTACAATCGATAGAATGTAAAATTGTTCGCGATTGTTTCCAAAAATTGGCCATTCGTTCGTCAACGTTATTAAAATGGTCGGTGTCTCGCGTCGTTCACGAGCAGAACCGTCCAACCTGTCGGCAGGCGGAGACTCGCTGATGGGCTCAGGATCGGAAGACGAGGACGAGGACGGTAGTGGCCATCATCATCATCACGATCCGGCCGTTCGCGGCTCTCACCTGGGAACCCATAACATTGGTCCGGGTGGTCCCGGCGACCAGAGCGTCGGCCACGGTGGCGAACTACCTCTCGGGAGCGATCCCTGCAAGCAGGAGGACTCCGAGGATCAAGGTAAGTCCCGGCTTGTTTGCGGAAGATGTCATACGAAGTTGGAAAGTTTGGCTTAAATTTTTGTGTCAACTCAACATAATATGCATGTGTTAAATGTGATGACACTGATACTTATCAATATTTTAACATAAAATGAATGCAAACTTTATAGTAATTTGAGTTAAATTTTCTGTACAAAATCAATATATTTTTAATGATAAAATTTACTTAAAAAAATGTTATTGACGGTATCTAATAACTCTCACTCCTATTGTAAAATAAAACCAACATTTGTATACTTTACTCAGTCGTTTTAATAATTTAATATTTGAATTTAATTAACACGCAACAGCAATATGTTAAATTAATATATGGACGTATTCAATATTTAACACAAAAATTTTCATCGGCATATTTTTTTAATAAGAAAACATAAAATTTTCCAACTACGTACAACTATGATGACATGAGGGTATTAGACAAGGATATCAGGTGCAGTTTTTTCTTTCTCTTGATAAAGAAATATTTATTGGGAATTTTTGACGTAAAATTGTAATTACATAAATTTTATAATGCTTGTGTGAAGAAAGTTTAGTTTGGTACTAAATTGAATCGATTATTTTTTACGAGTGAAACCTGTTTGAAAAATTGTTGGTTTCTTAGAAAAAGAACCACGGATTTTATTTATATTTACCTGTTAACTATAGTGAAAAGTTTTTTGTGAACAGTTTGAAAATTTATTTTTAATCTTTAAAATCGCTTTTGTATAAGCGTTAATATAAACACGAGATTTTTTTTTTTTTTTTTTTTCCATGATACAGACAATTTTATGTAGCAAACTGCCTCCGAACATAAGAAAACATCTTTATTACCTGAAACGTAAAGGATGAAAGACAAGTGTCAGAAAAGAAAAACGAAGGATCATGTACAAGAGTTAATATCGAGTAGCCAAACGTAAAGAGCACACGCGCGAAATATCTAAGCTGTCATTTCGATTAGACATTTCACGTGTAGGTCTGACACACATATGTGCACACATGAGCGGAGTAAACCAAGCTACGCTCACCCCCTAAGTTGCCCCGCAGTCCTCGAAACTCGATAAATATTTCCTTATCAAGAGCAATCGATTAGCGACTTGATCGGGCCACCCTCGGAGCAACGCACTATCACGTCACCCTACGATCTTGCGTGTACGAATTCGCGGCGTCGTGACGTCACGAATCACCGGGAGCGACGCGGGTGAAGCCGCCGAGCCATTATATGGCTCCTGCTCTTTTATCGCGAATACAACAATTGATCCTGGCTGTATACATCGCCACTAACCCTCCTCGCGTGGTTTTTCTACCCTATATACGTGCAACACAAGCATCTCGTTTCCCTTCAAAGAGGGAGGGAGCGGGTGGCCTCTCGTTGTGCAGTGTGACACTGTCCAAACATTTTCTTTGTCCCGCGGTTAAGACCTACCTACCCGGTACACACACATATATATATATACGTGTGTATAGATTACTGCGGAGAGTCGAGAGACTTATATATGCGTGTGTGTTTGCGTGTGCGTCGTGTGTGCACGCGTATGCGGGGTACGGCTTTCAGCGCGCGCGGCAGCAGCCACGATAATCCGATGGGGGTTTCGTATCGCTTCCGGGGGATTGGCTTCGATTGTTGTTACCTCGATCCGGCCGATGAAGATACAGGGATACAGGGTGTCCCAGACCTACCGCGCTCTCTCAGTCTCTTAGCTATGAACACTTCGGCGAACTTTCGATCGATTATCCCTGAGCGTTTAACAGATATTATTCAAAGTTGCAATCGTTCAAATTTCCATCATTTTCTCTAGATATTTATTATTTTCTCTAGATTTTTTTTTTTTTTTTTAGATATTTCTCTAGATTTTTCTCCAGACATCTATCATTTTCTCTAAATATTATTATAATCTACAAAATAAATCGTCATTTTTTTATATTTATTAATTTATTCATTTTAATTTTCCAATTTTTTCTAGATGTTTATTATTTTTACTATTTATTGATTTTAGTTTTTAATTTTTTAATTTTTTTTAGATATTTATTATGTTTTTTGCATATTCATATTTTGTTTAGATATTTCTTTAGATTTTTCTCCAGATATTTATTATTTTCTCTAAATATTATTATAATCTATAAAATAAATCGTCATTTTTTTTATTTATTAATTTATTGATTTTAATTTTCCATTTTTTTCTAGATATTTATTATTTTTACTAGATATTCATATTTTCTTCGCATGTTTATTATTTTCTCTAAATATTATTATAATTTAGAAAACAAATCACCATTTTTCTATATTTATTAATTTATTAATTTTAATTTTCAATTTTCTAATATTCTCTAGATATTCATATCTTTTTCTAGATATTTTTCTAGATTTTTCTTCAGATATTTATTATTTTCTCTAAATATTATTATAACCTAGAAAACAAATCGTCATATTTTTCTACATTTATTAATTTGTTGATTTTAGTTTTGAATTTTCTAATTTCTTTTAGATATTTATTATGTTCTTTGGATATTCATATTTTGTTTAGATATTTTTCTAGATTTTTCTTCAGATATTTATTATTTTCTCTAAATATTATTATAACCTAGAAAACAAATCGTCATATTTTTCTACATTTATTAATTTGTTGATTCTAGTTTTGAATTTTCTAATTTCTTTTAGATATTTATTATGTTCTTTGGATATTTTGTCTAGATATTTCTTTAGATTTTTCTCCAGATATTTATTATTTTCTCTAAATATTATTATAATCTAGAAAACAAATCGCTACATTTTTTTGTGTTTATTAATTTATTGATCCTAATTTTTAATTTACATTAATAAAAATTAAATAGATGGAGAAATCGTATGTGAGATAAAATTCATAGAAAATATTAATGGAGAAATAGATCTCTTACTAAATCTTTTTAAGAATCTTTTCACGTCAGAAATGATTGCTGCCTTGATATCGAAACATTGCCATTTCTTTTTCAAACCTTTAATATCCGTATGATAAAGACACCCGGTGTAGATGCGCGTGTATATACGATTAAATTTTCTGATCGATTTTTTTTTTTTTTTTTTTTTTTTTTTCTTTTCTTTAATAACAAGCGTTGCTGTACGAGAGATCGCAACTCGACGGGCGTTACTTAGAAACTCCCGTAATGCAATGATGACTCGTGTCTCGGGATGACAAGTTATTTCAGAATTACCGACGAGTCACGCGTCAGCGGATACGCATAGTTTAGGACGACCGTGTATAACGAACGTACGATGTAACGTTGAAAATATTGTGTCAATCTTTTCTTTGTCACACGCCGATACCTTTTATTGCCTTTATAAATTGTATAAATTGCATAAATTATATAAAAATACCTTGTTGATAGCTATGAAAAAGCTAGGATCTGAGAGTAGGAAAAAATGATTATTTAAATTTATCAAAATTTTTACAATTTATCTTTACTTAAGATTATTTCGAAATACTATACATGTACTGTGTGTCAAGCGTATAAATCAATAAATATCAAATTGCACCAACTTTCTCACGTATATAAACAATTAATCTTGTTGCTTTATTTAATTTATAATTGCAATATAGATTATTACAATTAATATTGATTGTTAAATAATTTTATAATCCGATAGTCTATTTTAACATTACAAAAAACAGAAACGTAACGAAAAGGTAACGAATCGTTACTTTCCAAGTAACGATAACGGTAACGCGTTACTTTTATAGAGTAACGTTCCCAACCCTGATCTATACAGGGTATAAAGGATATAAATTAGTATAAAAAAAAATTGTTTTTAAGAAAATTATTTACAATGTATTTTTTTAAACAATTATTTGTTTTTTTTTGGCACTAATTAATTTGTCTCATTATTCTGTACATAAAAGTATTACGGTAAGATTATCGAAAACTGAATATTTTACGAAATATTTTATTTTTTATATCAAAATATGTCAGATTAAAATATAAAATAACTCAAAAAGTACTTAATGAAAAAATACTTTATTATAGTGTTTTGGAAAGATCTCGATGTCAGCTACAAGAATACTAAATAAAAAATGGGGATTTCCATTTAAGATTTTAAAGTTGACCTTCACATGACCTTCAAATGATTTTCCAAGGTCAAACCAATGGTACCATCTTATGGCCCCCTCGAAACCAAACAACTTTTGTCTGAAACATTTTTCTCTTCCGAGCTTGGTTTTTGGGATATTTGCCTGAGGAGATTAAAATGGGACACCCTGTGTATATATATATATATACGGTGTCGTGTTAGTTTGCAACAGGGTTCAAGGGTTTCAAACAGAAAGTGAACTGAATTATCTCTTAGAAAAGTCATATTTTCATCTTTTCGAGAATTAGCATTGTGTTTAAAATTGATAAGAGCATAGAAAACTCGTTATCGCCGCAGATATAAACTCTCGCAATTGGGTTGACTTTGCTGACGCTTCGGCTTCGTAGCGATTCGGCGAATTTTATAAGCCCCAGGTGGTGATGGTGACGATGACGGTGGTCGTACGATAGTGATGTGGCAGCTCGGCTTTGATCGGTTGAAGGTTCCCTGGATGGCGATCCCGAGACGAGGGACAGCCAAACAGAGAACAAGAGCCCGGACGGCGGCGCCGGCGGTGGCAGCGGCGACGGCGGCGCCGGCTCGAAGCGACGTGGCCCGCGGACCACCATAAAGGCGAAACAATTGGAGATCCTGAAGACGGCCTTCTCGTCGACCCCGAAGCCCACCAGACACATCAGGGAACAGTTGGCGAAGGAGACCGGTCTGCCCATGAGAGTCATACAGGTAAGAGAAAGTTTCTCTCTCACCTCCGTGTTTTCTGACCCTGCTGGAAAATTTCGCTTAAATTTAACGTACATCGCATGTCCCATACACAAATTTTTCTTGTTAATTCAACATAATATGGATGTGTTAAATGGTGACGCTAATACTATGTTAATATTTCAATACAAAATGAATGCAAACTTTATTTGTAATTTTTAATAAATTTTGCGTAGGATCGATTAATTTTTAATGGTAAAAAATTAACATGGAAAAATATTGTTGACGATCTGTAGTCACTCTCGCTCCTATTGTAGAATAAAATCGTTATTTTTATTCTCTAACTTTTAACACACATAAATCCTATCACTAATAATACGGAATATATCTATTGTGTAAAATTAAAAAGATGTGCATATTGTGTTATTTTTACACCGTTCTTCAGTTGTTTTAATAATTTGACATTTGTGTTCAATTAACACAACGTCAATATGTTAGATTACACACACTGGATTAAATTACACACAATGGATTAAATATTTAACGCAAAAAAATTTAAACCGGCATATTTTTTAACAAGAAAGCAGAAATTTTCTCCAACTGATGTGCGCGTTGGAAAAAGTCGGCAGTTTTTTTTCGATCATTAAGTCTCGTCATTCTGGCTCTACTTTAACGAAATTTTAACGATTGAATTATATTTTAACTAAATCTCGAGGTGCCAAAGTAATGAGTAAATTAAAATTTCACTAGAATTAATTTGGTAATAAGAATAATAATTCGTTCTCTTCTCTCTTCTCAATTTATTTTATAATACTTGCTATTAAGAGACATATATATAAGTACACCGTTGTTTGTATTACAATTTTCAATTTGTTATTTTTACAGAAAGAATCAATATTGAAAGAAATATTAAAAAAAAGAGCAATGATTTTATTATCCTCGGAATAAGACTTTCAAAATTTTTAATCATCAAATTTAAATATAAATAATTAAATCAATAAATTAAATTAAATATTAATATTTAAATTATTTTTATCCGATAATAATTACATAATCTTTAAAAAAAAATATATAAGTCTTATAGCGAAATAATTTAATATACAATACTTTAATCATAATTTTTTCTCTCAATCTATATTGTAATACTTGTTATTAAATACTTTGTTATATGATTTTTAATTTGTTATTCTTATAAATAGAATCATTATTAATATCGAAACAAAAGATCTGGAAAAAAAAAAGAAAAGGATTATTATGATGGTTTTTACTATCGGCACGATAGAAATATGATGTTTTTATGCAGTCGCCGTTTAAATTGCCGATAATAGCTATGCTCGAAAACATTATCCACTCTATCGCCAACAAAAAATGCGCCGACAATTCATTTGCCAGATAATAATTTGCTTGTCATTGGTAACGCCATATTATTTATCGCGAAATAATTTTGCGACTGTGTCACCGGCAAAATTACGGTTTATTGGCGATAAAAAAATGTTTGTCATTGTTTTCGTGTGTCCTAGAATATAGAGGAAAGGAAAAAAAAAAGATAAAACAAAGTAGCTTAAAATATACTGGGTGTCTAAAATATAATCGAAAAGAGAATGGTATATGTTTATAAATAGTTTAATAGTAGCAATAAGGACAACGAAGAAGAAAAACCATTATGTAAATGAGCATGAATATTCTGTACAATATTAAAAAATATTGTAGTGTTTTAATATTTATTTGAACAAGATTCGTAAGGTATGCGAAAATTGATAGAGACGACGGAGAAGAGAGAGGAGAACGATCGTCGTCGTCGTTAAATAATTCAGTGATTAAATTGGGCCTTGCTGCGGTTCTATAGGTCTGGTTCCAGAACAAGAGAAGTAAGGAGCGCAGGCTGAAGCAGCTGACGTCAATGGGCAGGAACCCCTTCTTCGGAGGCTCGCGTAAGATGCGCGGCTTCCCGCTGAATCTCAACCCGGGCGCTCTCGGTGGCGAGGATGGCCCGCCGCCCGGCTTCCCGTACTTCGGCCCCGACAAATTCGAATTCGGTTACGGGGGTCCGGTGGCCTTTCATCACGAGTTCTTCGGCGCCCATCCGCCCCCGCACCCGCACGGGCCGCACTTCGCCGGCACGGGAAATCCAGGTAAATCTCTTCCCCCTTGGTTTATTTTCATCGCGCAAAAATAATGTAAGCTGCTCTCTCCAAACCTAACTTGCGAAGGGTGGCACGGCGACAATTTACGTCTATCGATCTCTTTGTATTACTCTTAAGGGGATTAAGCGATAGTATTTGTCAAAAATGAAGCTTTTTTTGAGAATTTCTTACGAAAAAGTGAATTAAAATCGAGAAATCCTTTAATAAAATGTTTATTATGGATTATAAACTATAAAAAAAAAAATTATTTTCGATTGAGAATACGCATTAAAAATGGCGCTGTAGATGTGTGATCGAAAAGGACTCTTAAATAAATTTTGCAGTGATAATTCAGATACAGAAGAGCAAATCGACTTACAATATGTATAATTTCGGACTGAACCTCTAAAAAGTCCGTGCCAGATTTAATTTTTGAGAAAGAGATCAGACATCTGTGTTTTTCGACGAACTTTTTTTTAAAAAAAGTCGCCATTTTAATCGCCTGTATGATTTTTTTTTTTTTTTTCTCAAAAACTAAAGTCCGTAGGGTCTCTTTTTAGAGGTTCAGTCCGAAATTATACATATTGTGAACATGCTCAATTTTTTTTCCAAAAAAATTTATCTGACCATCTGTATTATTCTGAGCTTCTGAATTATCGCTGCAAGATTGATTTAAAAAATCCTTTTCCATCAGCCATCTGCAGCGCCATTTTTAATGCATATTTAATTCAAAACCGTAAAAAATTTTGTTCATAGTTTACAATCTTAATAAACATTTCGTTAAAGGACAATTCTCAATTTTAATTCATTTTTTTTGTAATAAATTCCAAAATAAAGACTTGGTTTTCGAAAAATACTATTGCCTAGTCACCTTAAGGATAAACTCTAGTTTCGCGTTTGAAGCAAAAAGGTAATCGCGAGAGCTTCGAAAATATTAAACGCATTTTGAGAGAATCGGTGCTGCATTTCAAACGAAGAGCATCGATAATTTCGGGAATCTACTTTTTATTTCCTCTTTTTTATATCACGTATTTATTACGTATCTGGAATCTTATATTGTTTTGTTGTGACGATATAAAAAAGGTCGCGAGAAACCGCCCCGTTTGCCACGAAAGATCGACTTGGGAGCAAAAACTGGCCGATCTACGACGGAGCCCGAGAGTCTAGTCCCAGAGAATCTCGCGTAATTATAATAAACCCCTGAATCAAGTAGGTAGGGCCCCCGCGATAATTATGACAGCCGGTTTCGGAGATGGCCGGGCGGATACGATCCTCTCTGAGAGCAGTACGTAATCTGTTTCTGACAGGCCTGGACCCGGCCAGTTTAGCGGGCATGGCAGCGGCAGTCGCGGTGGCAGGGGAATACCCACCTCCGGGCGCGGGGGGCGGCCCCCCGGAATTTCTCACGGGGCCCCCCGGACAGGGGCCCCCCGCGCCCACCGGCGGCAGTCCCGGAGAGTTCCTGGCACCTTCAGGTAAGAGAGAGAAATATCCCTATCGAAGCCATTATCGCCGAAAAATCGACCGAATCGCGATCGCCGAGATCTACGTCAATCGTGCCGAGTCTGCCCGCGAGCGAACTTTATGTTTGCGCTCTCGCGCCGATATATTAGTGTTATTTTCGCGATGCGGCCATTAATTCGCGTAGCGCTCTAAGAAAATTGATATGTTTTTCGGTATAAGATGGAATAATAATTCCGCGCGAGTCATTTCTTTGAACGTCGATCGTAATTTTTCTAAACAGATCCAAATATTAATATTGTATATAGGGGGTGTCCTAAAATTAGACCGACAAACTTTAGGTGGTTATAAAGGACGTCGAAACAAACCAGTTTTGCCGATGAACCCGTAAACGAGCCGTTTTGGTATTACACGATCAAAGACTAACAAAAGAATCTCGCGAATTCGAAAATTCTGATTTTCATGATTTAACCACATGAATAAGATTTTGAAAAATATATATATTTTTTTTTTTTCCAAACATTTTTGCCCTTGTTAATGTTTAATTTTCTAGTGTCAAACGGCTCATTCGCGGACACAAGTTTATCGATAAAATTAGATTGTTTTCTCGTGTCTTTTATAACTATGAAAGTTTACAACCTGATGTTTGTAAGTCTAATTTTAGAACACCCCATTAGGTCTCTCTAGATGCGATTAAACAGGGTATCTAATTCTCAGGGATTTTTTTTTGTACCTAGGAAAATCAGGGAATTCTCATGGAATTTTATTAGAACTCGGGGAATTTTTAAAAAATTTTCTTTTTGATAATTTTGTTTTTATACTGTAAGCAGTAGACAATCCGCTAATAAGTCAAGTTGTGAATTATGAGTTTAAAATATCTCTGTTTATATATATATTCAATGTCTTAATAAAATATTGAATATGTATACTCTTTATTTTAACATTTAGTCATAAAAAAATGAAAAATGTTATGCAACTTAAAAATTTTTACCTTAACGAAAACAATTCAGTTCTTTTTCCAATACACTTGCAAACGTAACACATGAAACTTAAGCGGCCTTGTGTTTTTCCTTCGTGTGAATGTAAAGCATTAGAAAACATATATGCAATAAAAAAATTGATTTTAAGAATTGCATAAAAAAAATCTTCGAATATTCTCGTAACATGAAATTTTCACCAAAAATATCTGGAAGATCGGGAAATTTTCACGGAACTTTTTTTTACAAGATTTGAGTAGTGGGACACTCTGTTAAATCTTTACATTAACATTCGTTTTAATTATTTTCCTCCTCTCAACCTTCGTTAATTTCGAGCGAATTAATCGCCGGAAAAGAAAGATTGTGTAATATTCGCGCCGTTCGTTCGTTTCGTGACGATTATTCGTGACGATTTATTATGCACATCTTTGTTAGATCGAACATACCGTGTCGCGTTAATTAGAAACGCTTTAGTCTCGCGGTATCGAATCGAAACTGTTTCACGCCATTCAACGTTTCACGTTGAAACGAAAATTACACGTTGCCGTTAACCTTTCGCGCGCGGTATCATTTTTATTATATCGCATCAGCGCTATTATATTCGCACAGTCGCGATGTTATTTCGTGCACGAAGGATACGCGCGCGAGGGATTTCTAACTCGTAACAAGTTGAATTTTCTGCAACAAAGTCTGCGACGGTGTGAATGTCATTTCCTTCGAGAACCGTCGTACGGATAATTGAGATCTGACAATCACGTCGTGACCTTTTGCGATATGTCTAATTTTAAAACTACATTCTCCCAACTTGCGTCAGATCTCCATACACGTGCCTTATCCGCCTGTCACCGACATATCAATCAAATCGCGTATATCATTAAATGGTCGAAGAAAATATAGTTAGCACGATAATGGCATTAATAACCATAATAATCATAAGGCGAGACGTTTAGCGCTTAACGTGAGTTCACAATCAGATCCGAGCTTGAAAACTTTGTAGTCCAAAAGATGTGGACGTTTGTACGATATATTTTTTACGTAGAGAAATGTAATATTAAATATTTTAATAATATAGATACGTGCGTACATACATATTATACAGGGTGACCTTGAACGTTCCAGCCAGACTTATTGAGATCTTATAGGAAATTTAATTCTGAACAAAAAATTTCCCACAAACATGGATCGAAAAATGCTTCCTTAAGAAGTTATCGCTGAAAAAAAAAACCTCCGATGCGAAGGAAGAGCGAAAGGTGAGAAGAAAATGAAATAAAAAAGAAAATGAAACTTAATAAATTTCTTGAAAAAAACGATAAAAATGAAAAATAAAAATCTTTATCTTTTATGAAAATAAAATAAATTTTTTTAAACTAAAATAACACGCAATAATAGAAAATGAATAAAGACGTGAAAAAACTGTTTTCAAAATCCCCCCCCCCTAGCTCCAATACACTTTCGGCATCGAATAATGATCGATCTAGTCGCTTTACGGATTTCTTCCTGATTCAACTTTAATCGATCTAACAACAAGTAACAAAGGCACTTTTCGTACGTTCGAAACACTGGTTATATCAAAATCTATGGAACGTGCCAACAATCATTTTCATCTGATTTGAAAGACAATTTAATTTTCTACAACTTTTGTTTCGATACTTTTTGTTAAAACACGCACATTTTCCATGAAAATTTGGAAAAATGTGTAAAATAATCACAATTTCAGAGATTATTGAGCGATAACTTTTTAAGAAAATATTTTTCGACCCATGTTTATAGGAAATTTTTTGTTCAGAATTAAATTTCCTATAAGATCTCAAAGTCCGGGAACCACTCGGGGCCACTCTGTATAAAGTTTTTTTCATTTAAAATTTTTTCATGCTTAAATATATTTCGCTATTTTAAAAGATATTGCAATTTAGGTGTAGCATCTTTTTAATATATTAAAAGTAATGATAAATAAATTTTATAGTACAAGTTTTAATTAATTGGCGCGCAATTTTTCAATATCACTATTTTTTTCTAGATACATAGACACGTACATACATATTATATATAGGGTGTTCCAGGTCAGATCAATGAAACTTTAGGGAAATAGAATTTGGAACGAAAAAGTTTTGAGGTCTAGAAATTCTTCGTTAAAAAGTTATTGCTAATAAACTCTCTGTAATAAATTAGTTATGATGAAAGTTTAATAAGAATGTTTTAACGTTTGCAATGTTTGCGCTACAAATGTACCGTTTACACAAAAACCATGGAAAGGTGGTTTTTTTTTTTTTCAAGTTTTTGTTTCGTACAAGTTTTTTCCATTATTTTGATCTTATTTCCTTTTGAACGCTTTATCAGAATGAAATCGGTGCAGTTTAGTTTGTTATTTAATAACCCGTCGGATTTTACTTCGTTATTTTCTCCAAATGAATGAAGGGTTTTGAAGTTATTTTTAAAAATCGTCAAAAAAAAAAACGTGATTTTTCGAAGCTTATTAGCTATAACTTTTATCGAAGCGTTTCTGGACCTACATTATATCGGAACTTTTTTTGTTCCAAATTCAATTTCCAATAAAATCTTAAAGTTTCATTGATCTGACCTGGAACACCCTATATGTAACACACAGACACACACACCCACACACACACACATGCGTGTATTATCTAAAAAGATAATGGAGCAGTGTGTATAATAACGAAACTCTCGAATGTGTTCGGGCCGACCAAGATCTTCCCTGCCTTTGTATCAGAGATATAGAAAATCTGAAATACTAAATAAGGTCGAAAAGGAAAGTAGTACTCTGCGTTGATACCACTGCTT